>NW_022906470.1:675-3615 GCF_012274545.1 Fukomys damarensis | reverse complement strand
AATCAGCTTTGTGACAGCTGAGCTTTCTCATGGCCCTAACACTCACTGTGCACTCTGACACTCTGCAAGCCTCTGTGGACACTGAATTGATATCTGGGCCTTCCAACTTTTCTTCACTGACTCTGATCCTACTTATCCCAATATATATCCTCAATATCTAGTTCCTCACTCAAAATTCCAGTCCTACCCATCTCATGTGGACATTGAGGGAACACGACGCAATGAACAGAACAATGGCCTTGGCTCAATGGGTGGAATAAACAGAAGTAGTATAGAGTGCCTGACTGGCCCTCACAAATATCCCTGAATGGGATATACTCGTAAGCGAAATAAATAAATGACACATGCGTAAACACCGAATAGTTTGTCTGGTGTGAATAAACGATACTAGTACATAAAATCTTAATGAGAAAATTGAGAATGTGAAACAGGAAGAAAAGGTCTTTAGGTGTAGGGCTAGTGGGAACTGTAGGCGTGAGAACACGTCGGGAAAGAAAGAAAACAAGAGAAAATGAGAAAATGGAAATACAATATTTGGAAATAGAGAGGGGAGTAGGGACTGAAGGGATCGTAGGGGAAAGGGGAAAAAATGAGGAACAAGATCGGACACGTAAAGGTAGAAGATCCCTACAATGAATGTGACTGTCGTGTATACCCTACAATGAACAAATATACACAGTGAGGAAAAAAAATATCCCTGAACTCCAGCATTCAGATGTGTGGCTCTTTCACTCGGGGCAAATGACCATTCATGTGGGGTCCTACAATCAATTTTCGAAGAAGCAGGGCCACCTAAGGAAGACAAGGCTACGTGTGCCTGAGTCCCTCGACTGGGATATACTGTATTGCTCAGGTTGTTCACAGGATCCGCAGAAGGGCCTTCTAAAAAGATGAAGCTTCAATAAAGCCCAATGACACTGCGTGGTCACTCCTACCACTTCGTGACACTGAAGGCTCCAACTAGTAGCACAGTCCTATTTTTCAGCCATTCAACAACAACCCAACCCTTCCAATAAGTTCGCAAAAGTGCGTATCGAGATTTCACTACATATCCCAGGCCGGGGGAGCACACCTGGGGCAACTGAAGGAATATCAAACACAATTAGATCCTAGACTGAGTCCAACACTTTCTTTTCTTAAATGCCATTTTCCACAGTGCTTCCAAAACTTGTTGAAGCATGATGAGGTGCATGATTTCCAAAATGGCTGAGTCCAAATTTCATTTCAACAGTGCTATCTGATGGCTATCATCCTCTGTCTAATTAATGGACACAGGAAATGGGAGACATGCGTGGTTAAGTACAGAACTGTGCAAAGCCATGTAAAGATGCTGCAGGAAAATGAGGACCAGGGATTTGAAGTGAAGGCAGGCAGGGCAGTAAGAACTTGTGGATGTGAGGAAAGAAGGAGAGTTCTGTGGGCACCTGTTCTTGCAGGGGCTCACTTGCCACAGAGGATTAGAGAGTGGTCTTTACGAGTTAACACAGTGCTGCCACATAGCAAACAGACTGGGAATTTTGAAGAGAGATACAAGGAATGGAGGGAGCTACCAGTGTGAGGTTGGTGGGCAGGCAAATAGTAAGAAGGCAGGAGGGGGCATCTCTGAGAGGCACTAGAGAAGAAAAGGAGTACTGCTTCAGAAAGTGTAGAAATGTGTACCCAAGATATTGGACCCTACCAAAAACAGGACTGTGTAGAGGGCTGCAAGAGGGCTTGAGGCAGAGCACTTTTTCCAGCATGAAGGACAACCCAGGCAGCCCAGGACCCGTCCAATGAGATGCCATTCGCAGCATCTTTGCAGTGTAAACACCAGAAACTGATGAGAGAAAAGTGATCCCAGTGCCAGTGAGGGGACATAGAAGTCTCCTTCAGGACACAGAGCTTCCCAGGGGGAAAGATAATAAGCAAGTCTGAAGATGGATGGTGATGTCCGTCCTAGAATCCTGCGAAATACTTTGGTATCACTGTGATGTAAATGAAAACCACTGACAACGGCACATACGCTGCTACAATGACTCAGTCTCCTTTAAAATTATATGAAAAGGTGTAATACAGTGTGTCCACTCACCTGCTTGGTGACTTCTCAGATGTGGTCATGAGGATGGCAGATGCTCTACACACAGCAACACCAGGAACTAGAGACAAAATTCCTCAGTGTCCACCAAGCCTCCTCTAACCTGTTTCTCTAAGCAGGAGCCAAGAGATTGGCCTGAATGGATGGGCATGACAATTAGTTCCAAGGCGGTGTGCTGCTTTCTCCACACTTCCCTCAATCCACCCCTCTCTGGTAACCATGACCACAGTTCCGAACTGCCAACTCATCGCCATTATGATAACTCAGCTCTGTCATTGCCCAGACACGCACTGTGTACTCTGACACTCTGCCAGCCTCTGTGGACACTGAATTGATATCTGGGCCTTCCAACTTTGCCTCACTGACTCTGATCCTAGTTCTGCCAATATATATCCTCAATATCTAGTTCCTCACTCAAAATTCCAGTCCTACCCATCTCATGTGGACATTAAGGGAACACGACACATTGAACAGAACAATGGCCTTGGCTAAATGGGTGGAATAAACAGAAGTAGTATAGAGTGCCTGGCTGGCCCTCACAAATGTCCCTGAATTTGATATACTCGTAAGTGAAATAAATAAATCACACATGTGCAAATAAATCACACATGTGCAAATACCGAATAGTTTCTCTGGTGTGAATAAACGATATTAGTACATAAAATCTTAATGAGAAAAATGAGAATGTGAAATAGGAAGAAAAGGTCTTCAGGTGTAGGGCTACTGGGGAGTGTAGGGGAGAGAACACGTGGGGAAGGAAAGAAAACAGGAAAAAATGAGAAAATGGAAATACAATGCTTGGAAATAGCGAGGGGAGTAGGGACTGAAGGGTGGGCAGGGAAAAGGGGAAAAATGAGGAACAAGAC
>NW_022906470.1:0-413 GCF_012274545.1 Fukomys damarensis | reverse complement strand
AGGGCCTTCTAAAAAGAAGAAGCTTCAATAAAGCCCAATGACCCTGCCTGGTCACCCCTACCCCTTCGTGACACTGAAGGCTCCAACTAGCAGCACAGTCCTATTTTTCAGCCATTCAACAAGGACCCAACCCTTGAAACAAGTTCACAAAAGTGCGTACAGAGATTTCACTACATATCCCAGGCCGGGGGAGCACACCTGGGGCAACTGAAGGAATATCAAACACAATTAGCTCCTAGACTGAGTCCAACACTTTCTTTTCTTAAATGCCATTTTCCACAGTGCTTCTAAAACGTGTTGAAGCATGATGAGGCACATGATCTCTATTACGGCTGAGTCCAAATTTCATTTCAACCTTGCTATATGATGGCTATCATCCTCTGTCTAATTAATGGACACACAGGAAATGGGAG
>NW_022906469.1:0-226 GCF_012274545.1 Fukomys damarensis | reverse complement strand
GGTTTTAATTTTGGACGAGTTCTATTCATCTGCCTCTTACCTCACTGGTAGCATTTTTGGTATATTTAAAGCAATGTTTTTTTCGCGTGTGTGTGTGTTTTTTGGTTTTTGTTTTTTTTTATATATACTGGGACTTGAACTGAGGGCCACTCGCTTCCATGCAGCTGTGCAGCTGACTACAGTTCCAGGCCTAAAGCAATGTTTAAGGTCATGGAAATGTATTCAT
>NW_022906468.1:0-349 GCF_012274545.1 Fukomys damarensis | reverse complement strand
AGATCAGCTGTCTCACTGATCTAAAATCATTGCTTTTCCATGTGTTTACTAGTGTGGGTTCTGCAGGGCAGGAATTTGTCTTCTGTCTAATACCGTACTTGGCAAAGATAGACATTTATTACATAAATGAATTCATGGATAGAAACAAAATTTAATTTGCTGCTTTAATATAGTATTTACTTGCTTAAACAGTAAAAATCATAATGACAATCATAGGATAATGTATTATCTTTAATAAGAAGCTAAAGTGCCTTGTTAATAGAGAAAGCACAGTCCATTGCCAAATAGAAAACAGAAATATCAGAAATATTTGGAAGCTTTCATTTTAATAGAAAGAGGCAGAGAAAAA
>NW_022906467.1:0-241 GCF_012274545.1 Fukomys damarensis | reverse complement strand
CCATTCTCTTAGTCGTCTGACACTATCTCATGTACATGTCCAAAACACATAGAGTTATTAAATACCATTGTTTTAGTTATATATTGCTATATAATTAAACCTCCTAGAAACTTAATAGTTATAATAACAAATTATTGTTTCTCCTGATTCTGTAGGTTGCTGGATAGTTGTTCTGCTTCTGTGGGACAGGTAGGATGCTAAGAAAGTAAAAAAGTACAGATTCACATCCTAGTTCTCCACA
>NW_022906466.1:0-205 GCF_012274545.1 Fukomys damarensis | reverse complement strand
ACCGACACAGAAAGCAGGGCAACAGCAAGGGCACTGATACAACACCAAAGCCAGGGACAGCTCGACACAGATGGGCTGAAACCTGGACACCTTCAGACAGACCCCGGGCCATAGCCCTTCCTCCTGCCTCACCTTTCAGATGCTCATTTTCTCCCTTTGAACAGCAAGAGTGCTCAAGCGCCCAATGAAGTAAGTTTATAAAGGA
>NW_022906465.1:0-613 GCF_012274545.1 Fukomys damarensis | reverse complement strand
TGACTAGATAATATTGTAAGGACGTGTGTACTTCTGTAAGAAACTGCCAATTGTCTTTCAGGTGGCTGTACAATTTGCACTTCTGCTGGTAATGAATGAGAGTTCTTGTTCCACACCCTTGCCAGGGTTCAGTGTTGTCAGTGTTTTAGATTTTGGCCATTCCAATAAGAGTAGTTGTGTCTCGTTGTTGTTGTAATTCGCAATTTTTTATGACATGTGATGTGGTCTACCTTTTCACATGTTTATTAGCCGTGATGTAATACCTCTTAAGTTCTTTGGCCCAGTTTTCAATCAGATTGTTTTTATTGTTCATATGATTGTTTTTATTGTTAATATTTAAGAATTCATTTTTCCCCTCAACATTGAGGGGTTGAACCTACAGCCTCCACATTGAGCTACATTCTCAGGCATATTTTTCTAACGTGATTTTGAAGAGGGTCTCACAAGGCACTAAGTTGCCCAGTCTGGGGCCTGAACTTGGAATCCTTCTGCTTTAGCTTTTCAGAGTGCTGGGATTATAGGCATACAAAAAAATTTAGTTTTAATGAAATCCATGTTATCAATTATTTATTTCATGGATGATACCTCTGCTATATCTAAAAAGTTATCAAAA
>NW_022906464.1:0-2382 GCF_012274545.1 Fukomys damarensis | reverse complement strand
GGAAATGATACAGAGATATTCCCTGCTTTCTTGTGTCTCTAAACTGAGCTGAATTTGTTGTCTCAACTCTGCTTGTTGCAAAGCTGCCCTGTTTCATGAATCTGAAATCTCTATTCACTCCTGGCTTCCATTCTGTTCTCCTCTCAATTGGAAATTATTACCTAATTCAGTGGCAGGAATGCACTCAGCCAAAATAGGTTTGATCTTTCCTTGTGGTTTCTCCAGTTCAGTGGTCTTGGCTTGGGAGTGATTTCTGTTGCTTCCTAAGAGAAGGTTCTATGCTTTTGAAATGCAAAAACCAAGAACTTAGCTTTCCCTGAGGCAAAGGGACAGTGCTGAAAGGCATAATGTTAGTGTTTCAAAGTATGTAGTCAAATTTGATTAGGCATTCAGCTAAACCTGTACCAACTCACCTCGATGAATTAATCACTATGTTCTGCAAATATGCACTAATAAAAATGTTTAAAATGTTTTTGTAAAAGTGATACAATAATAAAAGTTTATTATTAAGGAAAGTATAGAGAGAATAGTAGAAAACCATAAAACAAGTTCCACCATCACAACAGAGAAGAACAAAGTGCTTTCACATTTGACTGTTTGGAGTTGGTTTCGTGGAGACAGAATTCTCTTTAGATAATGAAAATTCAATACTGTGGGTTTTGTTGGAGGAACAATGACAAAACACCTTCCCAGTCAAGAAAATAGTGAAATAAAGAGAACATATTTGAGAGGATCTAGGATGTGCATAACAATAGTATCTTTTTTTTGGTAGCAAGTATTCTGTATAGACCCGGACTCTAGAGCTAGGCTCTCTGGGTCCGTCTTCTCTCTGTGATTCAGGTGAAAGATTAAACCGCTAGATGCTACAGTTTCCTCCCAGATAAACAAATACTGTTAATACCTGTCCCATAGTGTTGTATGAGAATTGGACACATTAAATGGTACAGTGCTTACAATAGTGCCTCTGGCTTTGAAAATACTAAATGTTATCTGCTTTTGTATTTTTGTTAGGGAGAAGGACAAGAGCTTAGTGAGAAAAATCATGAGATTGTGACAGGCCTTGAATAAGGTGAAGAAGGAACTTGCTAGAGATGGTTTAATAAAAAATTCTTCTTGGCCATTTGGCTTAATTTAAAGCAATCATTTTCCCACAAAATTGTAAGCATGTTAAAGTTGCTGGGTAGAAATACAATGCCTAGGCCTCTGTCTCCTCTAGTAATTGTGATTCAGCAACTACAGGTATGGTGAGAAAACATGTCGTGTTTTTTTAAATTTTTATTAGTACTTGTTTGTAGTACATGATGATTACATTTGTCGTGGGGAATTATTGTGATTCAGCAACTACAGGTATGGTGAGAAAACATGTCGTGTTTTTTTAAATTTTTATTAGTACTTGTTTGTAGTACATGATGATTACATTTGTCGTGGGGAATACATACATATACAAGATACATCTTAATTCCTTCTACTTCTTCCTGCCTCTTTTTTCTTCCTCCTCCCTTCATGTCTTGGTTCCCTTCCTATTTGCAAAGGATCTAGCTCCCTGTTTCCTATTATCTGTCTTTTATTATTTTCCCGTCTTTGCTTGTCTGCTTGTCCTCGTGTTTTGCAGTACTGGGGAATGAACCTAGGGCAGTGATGCTGAACCTATTAGAGCTTTCAGTGATACAAACAGCCCCGTGGGGCACGTGTGCTGTAGGTTTGCCAGCAGTGACTCAGGGCCGCACACATTCTAACCAAATGCTCCTCCACTGAATTGTCCCCCCAGTCCATGTTAGGGTGAAGTGCCTAGGTACAAAATTGAAGGGGACCGTCATCCTCAGAGTTGGATCTAAGAGTGTTTCTTTAGATATGGCCCCTCAGATACTCTTTCAGCCTCTGGTCCAAGAGAGGGTAAGATTCTGAGGCTGGTAAAGAAATTCATTCATTCATTTAACTATTTTCTGTGCACTAGGCATTACTGTAGACCCTTGGCCTCTGCAGGGAAGACAATTGATAATACTTCTGTCCTTGTGAAGCTTGTGTTATAACAGGAAAGATAAAAATAATAAACATGTTTTAACTAAGCAAATGGTACAGTATGTTGTAATGTGGTGTGTATGAAAAGAAAAAATAGAAACAGAGCCAGAAAAAGGTGGTAGCTCATACTTTGTGTCCCTCAACCCATAAAGAATGCCCCAAGCCCTCTCTAAAAGAATCAGCCACTAACCCCTGCTTAGATTTAGCAGGACTCTCCTTTGTTATAACGGGATTCTGAGACTTCTTTTCTTAGCTGCAAACAGATTATAGGAGCCCTGGACAGTATCTGCCTAGAGTTCAGTGATTATTTCTACCTCCATATTTGCCCCTCTAAAACATACCAACCTCAGAGCTTTAGCTTTT
>NW_022906463.1:0-238 GCF_012274545.1 Fukomys damarensis | reverse complement strand
ATGGAGACATCTTTAGATAATCTCAAATAATGAAACAGAAATAGAAACCACAAACAATATTACCAAAATTAAATTCCTTTGCCTGTTAAGCACATTATGATGTAATTGTTATCCTCATTGACTCCAATGTGTTTCTAAGTACAAAGCATTATTATGATGATTATTACCACTGCCGTTATGTCATAAGTTGATTCTTTTATAGCACTTTGGAAACATTAAACAATTTTCAGGTAGGAGC
>NW_022906462.1:0-252 GCF_012274545.1 Fukomys damarensis | reverse complement strand
ATGGCACAGATGGAGATGGTGTGAGAGACCTCTCCCTGCACACAGGGACCCTGTCCCGTGGACACCACGAGCTGACTGGGGCAGCTGACTCTCTTCTGCTACATTCACAGCAGCCTCCTGCGGTCTGGGAAGGGGCTGGGGACTGCGTGTGGGACATGGCCAGAGGAGGAGGGCAGAGTCACCCTGCCCGCTCGGGGGAAAGCCTTTCTGTCCTTCTACTCCAGCCAAGGAAGCAGTGCCCCACCTCCATGG
>NW_022906461.1:0-1219 GCF_012274545.1 Fukomys damarensis | reverse complement strand
TGTCACCCTCACTATGCCGAATGTTCCTTTAAAACAGGGCAGGTGCCTTCCTACTACATTGCGTGGTGGACAGCAGGTCAGGGAATGTTTCTCATGTCCAGGCATGGACACCTTCACTCTGTCGTTACGAAATTGTTTTGCTTGTCCTGTTTCTCATTGCGCTCTTTTCTATTTTTCTCTGTCATTTTTCTCTGCTGAATGTCAAGTGGTTTAACTCTGCTGTCACTGGCTGCTTCCTCTGCTCTCACTTCCCTCCTCCTTGTGTTTTTCTTCACTTGCCTTCTTTTGCAAAATCTGCTCCCTTTAATCAAATCTCTGCTTTTCTTCCTTGGCTCATAATCTTTGCACGATGATGGGATTGTTAACATAAATCCCAGGAAACCACTTTTAAAATGCCTTTATAGAGTCCGCTCTCCACTCCTGCTGCAGTTTCCACATTTTTCTCCACCTGCACACCACACGCTGTTTTGAAGCAGTCCCCATTTAAGGAGCTGCACATGGGACCACTTAACTGAGTACCAATGTGTAGTTTATTACTCTCACAGAGAATTTTATATTGAACATTTTCACTAAAACATCAAAACAACATGAGGGTAAAAGGTACCAGTCATTTTGGAAAAACATTTCACAAGGTTAAACTAAAGATTAGATCTGGTTTTGA
Organism: Fukomys damarensis; assembly: GCF_012274545.1. NCBI lineage: Eukaryota > Metazoa > Chordata > Mammalia > Rodentia > Bathyergidae > Fukomys > Fukomys damarensis. The sequence goes on along the minus strand of NW_022906461.1, from coordinate 558 downwards.
CTGCATTCACTGGAATTTTAATGGTTAAAAAAAAAAGATGAAGACATGAATTCTAGTCCTGGCTTTAACTTTAACAATAGGCAAGCTTTTCGTACATTATATATATTATATTTTCTTGGAAAAGTGATAACGAGAACTTTTAATTCCTAAGTGTTTATGTTTTGGCTCTTAATTAGTATTTGGGTATTAATACCAATATTATATTTTCTTGTAAGTCTTTACCTCCATTAATTAAATTTATTTTTCTTATCCTGAGGGGACTAAATTAATTAACTGCTTTTTTTCTTTTAAGACTTCATTCTGTGGTACATGAAGCAATATCAAGAATAAGGAAGGAGTAAGGGAAAGAAAAGAGGGAAAGGAATAAATTTGAGAAAAGGACAAAAAATGGAAATAAAGTCTTTTTAAATAAGGAGGGGTGGAGGGAGTGAAGGGAGGCCAGGAAAATGGGGAAAATATAGGAACCAACACGTATCACGTAAAGGTACAAATTCCCAATTATGAGTCTTATATTGTATATCAAAAATGTACCAATAAACTTAATGAATAGAAAAAAAA
>NW_022906460.1:0-429 GCF_012274545.1 Fukomys damarensis | reverse complement strand
ATACAAGGAATGGAGGGAGCTACCAGTGTGAGCTTGGTGGGCAGGCAAATAGTAGGAAAGGATAAAGGTGCATCTCTGAGAGGCAGGAGAGAGGAAAAGGAGCCCTGCTTCTGAAAGTATAGAAAAGTCTACCCAAGATATCGGACCTTACCAAAAACAGGGCTGCGTAGAGGTGTGTAAGAGGGCCTGAGGCAGAGCACTTTGTCTAGACTGAAGGACAACCCAGGCAGACCAGGACCAGTCCCATGAGATGCCATTCACACCATCTTTGGAGTGTAAACACCAGAAACTGATGTGAGAAAAGTGATCCCATTGCCACTGAAGAGACACAGAAGTCTGCTTCAGACCACAGAGCTTCCCAGGGGTAAAGATAATAAGAAAGTCTAAAGATGGATGGTGATGCCTGTCCTAAAATCCTGTGAAATACTT
>NW_022906459.1:0-318 GCF_012274545.1 Fukomys damarensis | reverse complement strand
TCCTGTATCATAGAAGATCCACAGAGTGACTGGGGCGCCGGCAATAGCAACCTGCATAAGACATTTAACAGGCAGCTGTTCCAGAAGAGTAGCTAGAAAGAACTTACAAATGCACATTCACAGGTTAAAATTATCCTCAGGGTTTGCGCCACTACTGGGCATACATGGTCCCAGGAGACTCAGAAAACTCAAGTAGCTGCCAAGGTCACACATTTGATACTTTGTGAGTCACTGAGTTTCATGTTCCACGGGCATTGCCACATACCAAACTCTTACCCTGGGCCAAGTGAAATATAAGCCATGCATCCTTTTATGAAA
>NW_022906458.1:0-435 GCF_012274545.1 Fukomys damarensis | reverse complement strand
GAATTATGGTCCCTGGAAGGGGCCTAGGAAGGCTCAACATTCTTCATTAAGAAATGTTAGTCACGACCTCATCATGTTTCAGGTCATGGGAAAGATATCGCCTGGTGACATTAAGCCCCACATTCTCTCCTCAAACCCCAGTGACTGACACTGCCTGCTTGCATTTTTGTTTGTGTCTGAGCTGGCTTCAGGGTTAGGGGCTCTTGAGATATGTATTGATGCATGGAGGACAAATCTCTTGGAAGACCCATGTTTCCTAAGGCAGTTCCTAAAGGATGTGCTTTGGCAGTCCTACCTCCTCATATCCACAAACATCTTTTCACCCTTAAGGCTCGTGGCCAGCTAGCAATGTTTCTGGGCTGGAATGAAGCCTGGCCAAAGCTTACCCCACAGCTCAGAGCAGCAACTTCAGGGAAGAATAGCTTCGAATGAGGC
>NW_022906457.1:0-398 GCF_012274545.1 Fukomys damarensis | reverse complement strand
TGAGTAACTTCCCCAAGGCCAGTAGCAAAAGACCTAGAATTTATTTATTTATTTACTTACTTACTCACTTATTTATTTATTTACTTGGTACCAAGGATCCAACTTGGGTCCTTGCACTTGTGAGGCTGGCAGTGGAACCACTGAGCCAAATCCCCAATCCAGACTTAGAATTTTAATACAAGTGACCCAAGTATTTTTTCTATGATATTACCTTGCTAAAGGAAGGATACTTGATCCACAGGCCAACTGGCCGGCACTGTGAGGAGGTGGTGCAGTCTGGCTGTGAGCCTGTAGCCACTCATGAAGTGCAAAGCTTTTCCTGAAGAGCAGCCAGTGGGCAGATGTGCCAGCAGAGAGGCTTTCCTGTCTGCTTTTGGCCTTCACAGAAAAGCGTTCAC
>NW_022906456.1:0-222 GCF_012274545.1 Fukomys damarensis | reverse complement strand
CACAAATTGCACTTAATATACAAATGGAGTCAACTCAATAGGTTTGTATAAACTGCAAATTAACTTTTGTATTATAGTCCTAGTTAAGGGCAGTTCTAAAAAATGAAAACGAGGGGAAATCTTCCAAGTGGGCAGAGCTCCAGCTGGTGTTCATGACCAGAAATCTTGTGTGGAGAGATAATTAACCTGAGGTTATAATATATATGGACTCATGGCCAAGGA
>NW_022906455.1:0-231 GCF_012274545.1 Fukomys damarensis | reverse complement strand
CATACAAGATAACAGATTGAGTCACATCTGGGATTCCCAATGCAGGGGCAGCAGAGAGGGTTAGTTTTAACCTTTTAAATGCTAACTCTTGTTCTTTACCCCATAACAGTTGTTGTCCTTCTGGACCTTTTAAGGTTTCAATAACAGCTTGGCTATATCTGCAAACCATGAAATCCAGATTCTACAAAAACCTCCAGCTCCTAAGGATTCTCTCAACTGCTTTCATGTTTT
>NW_022906454.1:685-940 GCF_012274545.1 Fukomys damarensis | reverse complement strand
GAGCACGACACGGCAGGAATTCACACAGCAGACAATTTCGGCGTGAGAGGTAAGGTGAGGGCAATGACTTTTGTGAAGCTCGAATGTGCCGCGGTTTTCCCTCGGACTGGAGCCTTGCCGCCTTGACAGAATCGGGAGGGAGTTGTCATCGCCTAGCGTTAGAGCTACATTTCGGGGCTGGAACGGATTCCCCGTTGCGCTCCCCGTGTAGTGAAGTGTGTGACGGAGGGTAAGGCTTCGTGTTCATTGGACCCT
>NW_022906454.1:0-510 GCF_012274545.1 Fukomys damarensis | reverse complement strand
GGGCTAGGGTTAGGGTTAGGACAGGGGAGCACGACACGGCAGGAATTCACACAGCAGACAATTTCGGCGTGAGAGGTAAGGTGAGGGCAATGACTTTTGTGAAGCTCGAATGTGCCGCGGTTTTCCCTCGGACTGGAGCCTTGCCGCCTTGACAGAATCGGGAGGGAGTTGTCATCGCCTAGCGTTAGAGCTACATTTCGGGGCTGGAACGGATTCCCCGTTGCGCTCCCCGTGTAGTGAAGTGTGTGACGGAGGGTAAGGCTTCGTGTTCATTGGACCCTGAGTTTTAGGAATGATGTAGGAATGTAAGTCCCTCCTCGAAGCTCAGGCTTAGGGTTAGCGTTAGGCGGAGGATAACGGAGAAGGATAGCTTTGGGATTTCGCTGCCTGGGTGTCGGGCTGGGGGTTTCCTAGTGAGTGTCAGCATGAGATGACACCAGGGGGTTTAGCGCAGGGGAGGATTTCAAGTGCCGCCCCACGGCAACCGAGGAATCAAGCTGTGGGCTAGGG
>NW_022906453.1:0-235 GCF_012274545.1 Fukomys damarensis | reverse complement strand
ATATGGTTCTTCAATTTCCTTGTTAGGGAAACAAGGTACGTGTGACTCAGGGTAAAACATGGTAGAATGAGAAAGGTTATCCTCTGTTGATATCACTTATGCGCAATCTAAAACTACTCAGGAAAGGCAAGATTTTTTTTTTTTACTTGAACATATTTGCAACTAGGTAATGATGACGCATGTTGGTAATCCCAGTATACTGGGAGGTTGAATCTGAAGGCCCAAAAGTTTGAGT
>NW_022906452.1:0-208 GCF_012274545.1 Fukomys damarensis | reverse complement strand
AAAATAAAGGATAGATAATAGGAAGTAGGGAGATTTTTTTCAAATGGGGAGGTGAACAAGAGACGGAAGGTGCAGGGAAGGAAAGGGAAAAGGATTACAAAAAGAATCAAAGAAAAAAATGGAATTAGAACTTTATTAAATGGAGAGAGGATTGTTATGGCTTGTATTGAGATGTGCTCCAAAGCCTCATGTGCTTATATGTGAAGTT
>NW_022906451.1:0-200 GCF_012274545.1 Fukomys damarensis | reverse complement strand
GTTACACATGCACAGAAGTATAAATTTACCTTCTCTAACATCAGTGTTCTTACAAACTAATTTAATGTGTGACTGTTTGAGACTTTAGAGTCTAGATATAATCGAGGGACTCCTCTCCTAAGCACTGTTCAGATTCTTAAAAATTAAGTGATGCAGCACCTGTAGAAGGCCAAAGAGCGACACTTGTGTGAGCAAGCTTT
>NW_022906450.1:0-693 GCF_012274545.1 Fukomys damarensis | reverse complement strand
CGGGAGGCTGAGGCAGGAGGATCGCTGTGAGTTTGAGACCAGCCTGGGCTTCATAGTGAGTTCTAGGTCAGTCTTAACTACATAGTGAGAACCTGTCTCACCCTCCCCAAATAAATAAAAATAAAATAAAGGACTTTCAACCCTAAAATTCATTTCCTTAAAAACTATGAGGTCTGGTTGAGGTTTTAAGCCAATTTACCAGGATATCGTATATTACATATTCCTTTTTGTGCTTTGATCTCACCTTTGCCTATGAACTTCATCCAGTCAGTAGAGTGGTCCATGGTGATTTAGTTTTTAGTTGAAAAATCTTTAGTCTAGAGTAGTCCTCCTCTGAATTTACCCCTATGGGTTAAGCATGAGTACCTTTCAATTGCCAAGTTCATGATGATATTCATGTTCCACAGATGGTTTTCAGTAAAACTGTACTGAAAGAAATGGTCATCAGTATTGAAAAATATTACTGATATCAAAAATAAAATATCAATATTATCTCAGCATTTCTAAGCACAGTATATTGGAGTTATGAACACTTCAGAATAGGAATTTGGCTTCCAATGTGAGCTTTTGATGTATTTAGTGAGACTAGGCCAACATTATTTGTTGTTCTTGGCTAGCACAGACACTGTTTGCATGAATATGTTCTATTTTATTAAGCTTAGCATTTTCTAGATCTTTGGCTAGTTCTAGTAT
>NW_022906449.1:0-271 GCF_012274545.1 Fukomys damarensis | reverse complement strand
CGCTGCCTTGTGTCCGCCACGGTGTCCCTGCTTTCACACCTCCAAACCCGACACGGGCAGAGATGAAAATCAAGTTTTGTCACCATATCCCTAGTATCTTCTTATCTCTAAACAGATAGAAATGCTATGCAAGTATTTCCTCCTTAGCCACAAGGCTGGAGAGATTTCTGTTTCGTAATTATTGAAGAATTAGGGGCGTTTCTGATATGCTTACTGAGTGTAAACATTTCTAGCTATATCCGTTAACCATCATTTCAGATATTTTCTTTCA
>NW_022906448.1:0-207 GCF_012274545.1 Fukomys damarensis | reverse complement strand
CACTGCCAGTGTGGTGAGAAACACCACGTGACCACCTGAGGGCAACCACCATCCCTGTGTTAGATGAGGACGATGACATGGTGCTGGCTAGATGTGGATGGGGGAGCCACAGGCTCCTTCCTCCTTCAGCAGCAGAGTGGTTCAACATCCATGCGTGGGTCTTCGTCGGCTTTCTGCTGTGCTGTCTGAACTGCACAGACTGGGAAA
>NW_022906447.1:0-213 GCF_012274545.1 Fukomys damarensis | reverse complement strand
CACCTCAGCTAATCTTCAAAAGCTGGCCTCTTGCTTTTGTAGGTGGGCCAGTCTGATCCTCTTCAGCCAATGCTCAAACTATGGAGTCCTTTTTCTGTTTTTTCCCTAAGCTCTTTTGTTAAGAGCTGGCCTGATCGTTTTTAGCTCTTCAAGCTAAAGTCCCTTATCATTTTCTCTTACGTTCCAATATAAGCTTTTTCCTATTTTTTTTTT
>NW_022906446.1:0-962 GCF_012274545.1 Fukomys damarensis | reverse complement strand
CAGGTAGGACAAGAGCACAAGAAAAATTTATTTCATTTTCTTTTAAATTTGAAATCCCCTAAAAATGTAAAGGCTGTGTAGAATTTTGTCGAGGACATGCACCATATACCTTTATTGCAAGTTACTGGCCATTTGGGAATGAAATGCAAGTAATCAGAATTTCCCATGAAAATCCAGACACTCTTAAAAGAATCATTTCATATTATGTCTTTCTCATGGTAATCTGCGGTCAGTATCATTAGTTTATGATACTTCTCGTAGGGCTGTGGGGTAGCCACTGACTGGCGTCTTAGTTCTCCAAGGTTGACCTAAGGCTTCAGATTTTCCTAAGTTTTTCAATTAAGAAAACAAGCCATGGCATAAATACTTTAGATGAATCAACACACTTTTAATCACCAGTGTTTTAAGGTCTATGAAATGAGTGTCCTCGTTAGGACGGAAGAAAGAAAATATTTCTCAAAACAGACCACCCCCCAAAAAATTGTGAACCGTAAATGTGGGTGCCCCTTATATAAAGAGCTCCTGAACCCAAGGAATGATAAAAGGGTGACTGTGTGAGCAGGAATTACAGGTTTTCACCAACTACCCTATTTCTGCTCCCTTCCGTGTCATGAGTGCGATTCTGCCCTGAGCACAGGCACTCAGGATGGGGTTACATTTCCAGCCTACCTGCTGCTGCCATGGGAAAGACATGGAAACAAAGTCTCTGTGGAAATATCAGCAGTTTTAAAGAATAAAATTGCAGTAGAATCTTTTCTCTCTACCTGCTCCATCTTCACCCACCCACCGACCATTTAGTCATTTAGTGACCGCCTCCGCTTATCACATCAGCATAAGAGTACAAGGCAATAAGGTATTTTGAGACACAGGGGCCATATTTACCTAACTTGAATTATAGCGGGCATTTCTAATTGTTTTCCTTATATTAGCTATTTTTGTCCATCTCTTACTGCGCCTTCTTT
>NW_022906445.1:0-443 GCF_012274545.1 Fukomys damarensis | reverse complement strand
GTCCTGCACACTTCGACCAGCAGTTTGGCAGACGGGGCAAGTGAGGAAGATATCCTGTGTCTCCGCTGGTTCAGCTGCAGAGGATGAGGCCATTCGGCCACAGCAACAGAAACATACGGTGTTCAGCTTCCACCATTCCCGGAGGACCGGGGTCAACTGGCCCTCTAGGGACCTCTCTTATCCTCAGGGCTGCATTTCCCGTCTGTGATGCATGTGAATGTACACGTTTTGAACATCATGCAGGACCCATGGATTTAAAAATGTTCTCTTTGTCGTATTGGATTGCGAATGTAGTTGCCCACGCAGTCCCTGACACTGTACAGATGAGACTGACTGTACTTTATTAGCTATGCATTATGTACTCACAGGGCCCAGCTGTAAATAGGCTACAACCAAGAGCAGAGGCACTTCCTCTGTGTCCTCTCAATGTACCTCTTTCTCCA
>NW_022906444.1:0-309 GCF_012274545.1 Fukomys damarensis | reverse complement strand
TTGTTTTGAGACTGGGTCGGGCTAAGCAGTCCAGCCCGGCCTCAAATTTGTAGCAATCCTCCTTCCTCAGCCTCCCAAGGGCTAAGATTACAGGTGTGTAGCACCACGCCTGGCTTGTCTCATTTTTAGCTCACTTTTCATGACCTCTCGAAAGACTGTCCCTCTGGTAGCCATCCCGGCTAGTGATCACATCATCCTCTTTTTCACTGAAGAAATATACTTCCCACTTCACTTGTTTATCACCCGACACCCTGCAGGGGGCTGTAAGTTCCCTGAAGTGGGGTCCTGTCTGGCAGCCCCCTCTGCGTC
>NW_022906443.1:0-222 GCF_012274545.1 Fukomys damarensis | reverse complement strand
TGCCTTAAATGTAGTCATTGTGTATTGCAAATATGTACTGATAAAATTTTAAAAACAAATACAAAATTGATTGCATCAAAGTCTTTTAAATTTGTGGAATTGCTAAATTATTCATCCTTTCCTCCTGAAGCTCCATAATCCTTTCCAATACAAGGAAGTCTTCAATTCAAATAAAAACTACTCCTGCTTCAAAGCACAAGGACTCAAGTTTAATGTCTACAA
>NW_022906442.1:0-405 GCF_012274545.1 Fukomys damarensis | reverse complement strand
CAGCAACTGGCTGAGAACATAATGACCAGGAACTTAGTGAGACATTAAGCCATTCTCTTCTCCCTCCACACCATTCTGAGCCATGGGGTTTCAGGATGCTCATTGTAGGAGCCAGAGAATCCTCTGTACATCTTCACCTTTCTTTACCAGAGCACTGGGACTGGCTGCTTGAAGTACATTTGAAAGTCACTCATTGAGCAAAGGATTCTTTGATGCTGCCTGCTTCTTTCTCCCCTGGGGCTCTTTCATTCTTGGCAACTTCTCACCATTTTACTTGTCCCTTGAAACAGACACAAAATCACAGCAACATCCCAGTGGACCAACATGGTAAAAGAGTCAATAATATCGCAAGCAGCAGCTGGATACAGTTTTGTGAGTTTCCTGAAGGGCAAGAAGAGGTGGGTC
>NW_022906441.1:0-810 GCF_012274545.1 Fukomys damarensis | reverse complement strand
CTGGGCTACATAGTGAGTTCTAGGTCAGTCTCAACTACATAGTGAGACCCTGTCTCAAAAACCCCCCCAAAAAAAAGAAAAAAAGGAAAGAAACTTTGATCCTTTTGTTTGCTTCTTTGTAGGAGAGAGTTTTGGTTTTGTCTGACTTGTACTCTTGAGTATCACTTTGGTCACTCTTTTAAGATCATGATACACAGTGTATTAATAACTGCTGTTCTCTAGTTTGTTATGAAACTTTGTCTTATTTTTCCCTAGAATTTAAAAAAATTTTATTAATACCTACTTGCATTACATTAAAATAAAATATTTTTTAAAATTAGATGTATTCAAAACCAAAAGAAAGTGTGGTCCCATTTAGTTTTGTTTCATTTGCAAAGCCATAGAAATAAGAACCAAGAAAGGGTGTTGGGTGGTCATAGGTGGAAGTGAGAAAAAGTATCTGGCTTGGACCATGTTGGCAGTGTCAGCTGATGACTGAGAACCCGCAGAAGTGGCCCCTGGGACCTAAGACTCCCACAGTCCCAGATGATGATTTGTTTTCCTCTGTTCAGAAACTTCTGCAGGGATTGTTGGGTCAAAGACCAAGAGGCAGCACAGGTGTGGTAGATCTTGCAGAAGGCAGCTGGACATCACTGGCAGAGGACCACCATTTTTTTCTTTATTCAGTTTGGCTTTGGTTTTGCAATACTAAGGATTGAATTCAAAGACTTTGCCCTGAGCTACATCCCCTGCCTATTTTTCTATTCCATTCTATTCTACTTGACTCCACTGGGCTGACTCATCTTCTGTTCTGTTCTATCATTCCATTCC
>NW_022906440.1:0-210 GCF_012274545.1 Fukomys damarensis | reverse complement strand
TGAATCATTTTTACTTGTAACACTTTTAACGTAAATGTGTGACAGTTTTCTTTTTTGCAATTTGTTTCAAAAATCTTCAATTAGAAAAACAAGGTTTAAAAACAAATTCATTGAAATGTATTTCTAGAAAAACAGTGGAGAATGTGAAAAAAATCAACTCACATGTTAATATTTTCTAATTGTTCCTTGGAATATCATTACTATTGGAAG
>NW_022906439.1:0-750 GCF_012274545.1 Fukomys damarensis | reverse complement strand
AGACAAAAAAACTGGGTATGGTGGTACATACCTTTAATCCCAGCACTCTTCAAGGCTGAGACAGGAGGATCACAAGTTTGACCCTAGCATAGGCAATTTAGGTAGAACCCGTCTCAAATTTTTAGAATGGGGGGGGGTGTGTGCTGGGATGTAGCTAAGTGGGAAGGCCCTTAGTTCAATCCTCAGTGTCAAACAAAGAGCTAAATATATGACAGATTCTCAGGTTTTCATAAATTTGTTTGAGATTATATTTTAGATTTAGTCATTTTTACTTATTTGTGGTACCAGGGATTGAACTCAGGACCCTGTGCTTGCGAGGCAGGCACAATGCCACTGAGCTAAATCTAGTCATTTTAAAAATTAAGATACATTCCACACACTATGAAATTTACTCTGACAGTGCTTAATTCAGTGATTTTTATATATTCACAAAGTTAGAAACCATCACCAGGAATACCAGAGCATTTGCATCATCCCAAAGAGAAACGGTATCTATTAGCAGTCAATTCCCCATTCCTGCAGAAGCCCTTTACAGTCACCAAACCATTTACATTCTGTCTCTATGGCTTTGCCTATTCTAGACATTCCACGTAAATAGAAACAATGTATCTTATCTGGAAACTTAATAATTATAAGATCTACCTGTGCCATAGTGCATATTAAAGCGTCATTCCTTTGCCCCCATCGTACCGTTGATTGATGGTGGAATTATGCTGGAAAACAATTGTTTGACTAGTTTACTAAGTGAAT
>NW_022906438.1:0-287 GCF_012274545.1 Fukomys damarensis | reverse complement strand
TATTCCTTTTTCTTTGTAGGTCTCTGCCCAGCAGAGATTGAAACACTGTGGTGTGGCGCTTGTACCAGAAAATCCCTTCAGGCCTAGGAGAGTGCCTAGCAGCTCTGAGTGCACAGAAGCCTCCCAACTCTGTATACTTGGTGATAAGTTCAGTTTGAGGTTAGAACACAAACGTACTTTTAAGAGTGCTTCTGTGGTTTAACGTGCAGTTTTCCCCAGGAAACTGCACCTTTCTGCACTTAGGAATTTCAAACCAAATCGGTTAGTTTCCTGAAAGTGAAGAACTC
>NW_022906437.1:0-338 GCF_012274545.1 Fukomys damarensis | reverse complement strand
TTTGAGAGTTTATCTAGATTTTAAAAATCAGGTTACTGCATTCTTGTGGATAATTGCATTTATATGCCAATGGACACATTTTAAAACGATGCCATAATTTTATTTGATATGCCAACATTTTTATACAATGCAGTGTGCATCCTTTGTAACTATTTCACTTATAAAATTTGGATGTCAATTTTAAAATTTGCAAAAAGCCTTTAAGGATTTTTCAAAATTCTTTTAGAGGTAACTAAAGTAGCAAAATTGCTTGATACTACTTTGTTTTCCATGGTTGAGCAATTTTGTAGAATATTGAGGAGGCTGTAAGGAAGGCAACAAAAGATAAAGTTGAAAGG
>NW_022906436.1:0-220 GCF_012274545.1 Fukomys damarensis | reverse complement strand
TAATTCATGTCTTTAAAACAATATAGCAAAATGTAAGAAGAAAGTCAAAATCACTCGACATTTGCAATTACTAAATACAGCCAGCAAGAACATTTAAATATAAATGTGTGTATATATGCACATATATTTTTAAAATGTTTTCTTTCACAAATTTGCGTTTTGTCATAGAATGCTTAAAGTTCATATTTTTTAAAAAATTATTAATTATTATTCTCTCCAC
>NW_022906435.1:0-554 GCF_012274545.1 Fukomys damarensis | reverse complement strand
CGCCACATATGAGTGAGATCATGTAGCATTTTTCTTTTGATGCCTGGTTTATTTCACATAACATAACATCCTCTGGATTTATCCATGGTGTCACCAATGGCAGAAATTCCTCTTTTACAAACGATGAAGAGTTTCCTTGTATATTTATACCATATTTTCTTTATTCACACACACATTGACAGACACAGCTCAAATTTGTATCTTGGCTGTTGAGTAATGCTGCACATGGCAGTGCAGTTATCTTTGATGTGCTGATTTCATGTCTTTTTTTTATACTGGGGATCGAACTTGGGACCTTGCACTTGCAAGGCAGATGGCAAAACCACTGAGCTAAATCCTCCACCCTCATATCTTTTGGGGCATGTATCTGGTAATAGGACTGCTGGATCACATGGTAGTTTTATTTTTTGAAAATTCCACACTGTTTCTCAAAATTTCTATACTAGGGCTGGGGATTTAGCTCAGTGGTTCTGCTGCCTGCCTTGCCAGCACAAGGGCCTGAGTTTGATCCCTGGTACAAAAAAAAAAAAAAAAAAAAAAAAAAAAAAAAATTT
>NW_022906434.1:0-228 GCF_012274545.1 Fukomys damarensis | reverse complement strand
TGTGTTTTTATTTTTCTCCCTTGACAAATCAATGTAATTGATGCAGAATTCTGTCACAGCCCTTTTAAGAAACCAGGTTTAAGAGCCACCTCTGCTGCGTGGTCAGGCAGAACTATGGACCTCCTCTGGAGCCACACCATTTCCAGCTGGCACCACTGATTGGCTCTGACACAGCACCAGAAGGGGGTGCCCCTGAGCACTGTTGCCCCCCACCCCCCTGGCTATTAG
>NW_022906433.1:0-244 GCF_012274545.1 Fukomys damarensis | reverse complement strand
GAACATAGCCGCACGAGGAGCCTTGGCCAGACAGGAGGTCTTCACTCAGACGGCCTCCATTTACCTCATGCTCATGATGTAGCCCTGCATGGTGGTGCCCAAAGTGAGGCTTCTTTATGGTTTTAAGCCTTTGATGCCAGGTCTCTGAGTCAATTTTCTTTCTCATCTCTTTCATAACAATGCAGATGGTCAGAGTCCACAGTGCCACTGCTCCAAGTGGTATCACAGGGTTCCCCATGTCTTT
>NW_022906432.1:0-1095 GCF_012274545.1 Fukomys damarensis | reverse complement strand
CCCTTGTCCCTGCCCTCCCTTCACCCCCTCCTCCCTTCCCCATTTACAAACACTTTATTTGCATTTTTTCATTTTCTCATATTTTGGAAAAAATATTAATGTGATGGCAAAATGATGTTATAGCTATGAGATCATTGGCCTCATGTCATCTCAATAACGTACACAAATGTAATTTACTCAATTTTAAGTGATACAACTCATTATCATTCCTGATCTAATTTTTAAATTAATTTTATTGGTACATTGAATGTACTCATTATGGAGGGATAAACCCTAGGATTTTATGCTATGACCAGGTCACCTCTGCTTTTTGTCTGGCCCAAAATATAGTATATCTCATTGTATTTTTCTTCCAGAAGTTCAACAAAAAATGATATGGGAATGACTGTGGCAACAAATCCATGAGTGATATGTTACACCCTGAGCCTACTGCCTGCTGAGACCACAGCACAGAACTGGATAGGACCAAGGTCAACTATGCTTTTGAGTACCTACCATTGAGGAGAACTTGTGGCTTAATACGGCTGCAAGTAGTCACAGGTGATATTGTATGTATAATTGGTTCTAGCTGACTGCCATAGTCACTGATATCCCAAAGTCCGACAATTATTTAAGTAAAAAGAAGTCTGTTCTCATACAGCACAGATGTTCACATGATGCTGTGGCAAGTCTAAAGACTCCATGTAAGCTCTGGCCTAAGAATAAGGGTCCTTGATTTCTGCCTGTTGATGGAACTGATAGGGGCAAGCTGGACTCTGAGCACCAGGAAAAAATCTGTGCTAGCTTTTCTGATGTGCTTCTCAATACATGAATCTTATTACACCTTTTAGCTGTATGAGATGAAAGAGTGATAGGTGGAGTTATCCACTTGAGCCAATTGCACCTCCTAGGACTTCCTGAGGCTGATGCTGTCTAAAGAGCAAATATCTTGAGAGTCTTCTCAGTATAGATTTGTTTTCATAGTTGGCCTGGGGTCAAATGAAGTGCCTGAACTTAATTCTTTTTTAGTCTCTCAAGCACGTTGCATCTTACTTCCCACTGTGGGGTTTGGAATTGGGAGAGGGGTGATAAAGGCAAGCTTTTCTTTCCTGTCTT
>NW_022906431.1:0-241 GCF_012274545.1 Fukomys damarensis | reverse complement strand
TCTGGGTATGGAAGACCCACACTTGGGAGGATTATTTCCAAAATAATATAGAAGGGAAATAAATAAGGAAAGCTGCTGCCTCTGTTTCTTTGGAGGAGCTCCAGTCTGCTCTCACCTTGGATGTCATCTTCAGTCTTCAGTACAGACTCCTCGTTCTCCAGCACAAACCCATCAGCCATCTAGCACAGACTCTTCAACCTTACATCATGGACCCTTCAGACTCCTGACATGGCCTCACACA
>NW_022906430.1:0-257 GCF_012274545.1 Fukomys damarensis | reverse complement strand
GTCTTCAGCCCTTCGACCTAGTCCATCATGAATTTGGAAGGCCAAGGTGGTGATCTTCTGGGTGACAATCATCAGAGGCCCATAAGAATCTGTAGTGAGAATTCCATAGTGGAAAATGTATATTCGGCTGACGTAGTACATTGTAAGGTATCCCATTGCTACACAAAAGGTGAATCTGTGAATATTGGACACAATTGTGGTGGCCATAATTCCATAACACATTAACACCAGCCCAAAAAGATGTATGGAATACCATC
>NW_022906429.1:0-205 GCF_012274545.1 Fukomys damarensis | reverse complement strand
CTGTGGCTAAGCCTAAGGTGAAATATCATGCTGATTCTAACTAGGACATCCACACCCCAATACCCACGTACAGAAATTTGAAGGCTATCACTCACTGGAATCCTCATCCTAACCCTAACCCGAAGCCTGACCCCTGAAGTGAGACTTACATTCCTAAATCATTCCTAACACAGAACGTCAAATGAAGAGGAGCCGTCCCCCTTAA
>NW_022906428.1:0-1501 GCF_012274545.1 Fukomys damarensis | reverse complement strand
CAGAAGTATAACCAAGTGCTTCCTTACTGTTTACATTTTGCCTTATAAACACGTTTTATCCTTCAGTGTCTAAGATGTCATGCATACATATAATATACAATGTCCATATGTGCACATGTAAACCCATACAAGTATACACACATGTGTAGTGTGTGTGTAGTGACTGAATCATTAAAACTTATAAAACTGGCACCAATATCTCACTTTGGGCAAAACAATTTCAGTTTATCTTAGAAATCTGGTAAAGCTCCTGCTTCAAAAATTAGAAATGAGATTTTTATGGATAGCAATATTCATTTTATTGCAAGTGAAGAATCTGTATCCTTTTCAGAAGGCCAATTTTTTTTGTTTTTTGGTACTGGGGATTAAACTCAGGACCTTGTGCTTGGGAGGCAGGCAGCAGAACAACTGAGCTAAATCCTGGGTTCACTCTCACTTAAAATCTTAAGAATGATAGAATTCTTTCCATTCTGCCCACAATCTAGTTATAATGCAGTGTTTGGGAAGTGTATTTTTGTTAAGCAGCTTGGAAGACCCAACATAGGTATTCACTTCATGGCACAATACTAAAGTGGTTTAGATCAGAAGGCCCTCAATGTTGTTGTTACTTAAGAGCTACCTAACCTTGGAATAATATTTAAGCTTTTCATGACTCAGGTCCCTCATGTGAAACATGAGCTACTTAGTAAGTAGTTTCTACCCTTCATAAAGTTGTGAGGATGAGGTGGGTTAATGCAAGTTAGAAGGTGCCAGGCACACAATAAACAGGCAAAAAATGTTAGATATTAAGCATCTACTCAAGGATTTTTTGGTTATAAAACTTAACTATGTTATTTGTACTTTTCAAAAAATGTCTCCCTTATGAAACCCAACTGCAGTTATATTTATGAGAAATATATGCTCTTTAGCATTGTTATAATTTAGCTAGCATCTTTACTATTTTAAAAAATAATCTTAATTCTAAACTAGGTATTTCTTTAAAATCTAATTTCTACTTACAGATTTAGACGATGGTGGATTTGGGCAATTATTCTTGGCTTTTAGATAAGGCCTATAAAAGAAAAAATAAAATTAATCCTTAGTAGAGAACCAACAAAGCTTGAAAGTACGATGATTAAGAATTTTGAATAGAATTTTAATGCCTTAAAATTTCTGTATATGGTAAAGTAATTCAAAAGTCTAATTCAATAAAGTCTCCTTATTATTTATTTCTGTATTTCTCTTCCTGGAAGCCATTGCTTCATGATTCTTTCAGAGATATCCTGTGCATAAATGAAGCATTCTAACAGTATTAGTGAAATACATTGTAGCTTTTGTACAGTATTCATTTAAATCATCTCTTCAATACTGTAATGTGCTAGATACTGGAGATAAGACAATTAACTGCTTCTTTAAAAGATTCCTGGGGCCAGGGATTTAGCTCAGTGGTTCTGCCTGCCTTGCAAGCCCAAGGACCCTAGTTTGATCTGTGGTACCAAAAAAAAAAAAAAAAAAAAAAAAA
>NW_022906427.1:0-299 GCF_012274545.1 Fukomys damarensis | reverse complement strand
TTATTGTGTAATCATTTATAGTAATTTTGAAGTAGGCTATTCTGTAGTCAAAAATACTTCTAAATTAATGTACGCTATGAACTAAAATCATAAGCAGTAGTAGTAATAAGGCATCTTCTCATGCTAAGGAATTTATCCATCTATAAACAGAGATTTTAAAGTAAATATCTTGCTCTATTGCCCAACTTTCCCTTTATTACCCATTATATTTCATAGATATATCATTATTTCTTATTCCCTGACTATATAACATCAACAATTGAAAAAATTTTAATGTAATTTCTATCCACTGAAACATA
>NW_022906426.1:0-222 GCF_012274545.1 Fukomys damarensis | reverse complement strand
CTTCTCAATCCCTCTAGCATGCTTTATCCTTGTTCTCCCAAGTCCCAAGGATTCAGGGATTAACCCACCCCCAAGCTGGGAGGGCAGGGGCTTTTTTAAGACTGGCTCTGCTTGGTCAGCCTGAGACAGACTTTGCATCCACTCCTCGTGGGGTCTTTACCGTCTTGCATGCAGACCCTGAGGATGCTCTCTTCTTCATTCCCTATCCCACCCCCTTTTTTA
>NW_022906425.1:0-1794 GCF_012274545.1 Fukomys damarensis | reverse complement strand
TACTGTATCCCTAAAATGTACCAATAAACTCAATTAAAGCTGAAAAAAAATTTTAAAAAAAGAAAGGAACCCGAGCAGAGACATGAACGTGATGCAAGTGCAAAATCAAATGAAAGCTAAACTATAAGCATACCAGACACAAGACATTTAGAGGACTTGGGGTAGGGAGAAACTTGTCATGTTCAAGGAAAGGATAATCTCAGGGTCAGTCCAGCAGAGGAAGTAAATGGGAAACAGAGGGGAGCTGATAGAGAAGGAATGTACAGGAGCCAGATAGATTGATTTTGATACTTAAAGTGGGTGCCAGAGACTCCTGCAGTAAATCCCTAGTCTGCACCTACCCGGTGTACGATGTAAGGTTGAAGAAAAACTTGAGAAGAGTTAAAAAGAAAGTATGAATTGGGAAGGCCAGTGCTCCTTTGGTAAAAGCGACTCGCTCGCCTCTTCCACTGAATTTTATCATTCATCAATCGGGGCAAAAGGTGTAATACGTGAAATTTCCATGGAGACCAATGCAGGCAAAGCTTTAAAGAGTAGAATCGAAGCACTCAAGATAGGCAACATCTATGTTTGTAATTAGAGCATTGTTCTTCAAGCATTGTCCGTCAGGACAGTAATTGTGGAAATGGAATTTGGGTGCGATTTACTCTGATCTCAGCTACGCGGATTATTTCGTGTGAGCTGCGTAGTTCATTACTCTGGTCTTAACTGCGGCCATGAGTGGAGAGGTCACATTTACCTGCAGGTTACCTCAGTGCTCCTGAGACGCTTCTGTGAGTCTCCTAGCTTGCGTCAGACTTCCTCTTTAAAGTAAAGCCAACTGAGGGATTTAACTGATTGAAGCCTACATTGCTTACAGCATGTTTTAGGCATAATCAATACTGTGAATTCTGGCAGGTAGGGACTTGTCATTTTATTCTGTATGTGATTAAAAAAAAAACAGTACTTTAAAGAGACAATACAATTTATAGAGTTAAAAACACTCTGGCTTCCTGTAGATAAATGATAGTAAATGGCTTGGATTGATGTTCAGAAGGATCATAAGAAGTGGCTCAAATTTGGTTAGACTTCAAAAGCTCCCAAGACTAACTGGATGAAGTCACATGTGGGCTGCTATGGAGTAAAAAGAAGCAAGTTTGACTCCCAGCCTGTTGATCTGGATTTTGCCAGAAGAAGGTGGATAGATTTGCTACTATGTTACTAGGTAAAACAATTCTACAAATGTAGTAGCATAAGGCGGGGGTGTAGCTCAGAGGTAGAGCACTTACTTGCCTAGCATGGGAAAGGCCTTGGGTTGAATTGCCCGCAGCATCTCACCACAAAAAAGTGTATTAAAATAGCACACATTTATTATCTCCAATTGTTGTGGGTCAGAAATCTGATTTTGAGCTAGCTGGGGTTCTTTTGCCCAAAGTTTTACTGGGCTGAATTAAGAGGCCAGCTAGAGAAGCAATTTCATTTAAGGTTTGGAATTCCCTTCTATGCTTACTAGTTCTTGGATGAATACAGTCCCTGGTGATGGTAGGACTGATTCTTTCTTGCCATTTATTGGCCCAAAACTATCAGCTTTTGGAGGCCACTCTGTCCTTGTCATGTGACCCTCACAGCAACATAACATTTTCCTTCAGAACCAACAGAAGGGTCCCTGCTTCTGTTCCTTGTCTCTTTTAATAATATACCAGATTAATCATGACCACCCAGGATAGCATACCTTTTGATTACCTCAACGATGACTAATTAAAGATCTTAACTGTATTGCTTAGATCTCCTCTGTCACAGATGGTATCACAGTCA
>NW_022906424.1:0-1883 GCF_012274545.1 Fukomys damarensis | reverse complement strand
GTTCCTTCTACTTGGGTTCAAAGAGCTCAGCAATTTGGCACTGGACCCCTACAGCCAAGAGAGGAGGAAGCCTGACTACTGTTCCAGCTGGTGGCAGACTTTGGTGTCATCCGTGTGGTGCTGCTTTTAGGTGAATGCAGAATGGAAGAGTTGTGGGGTCAGGAAGGCTTCCAACCAGATTTCAGAAGAAGGCCCAGGAGGCCAGGCAGGGTGCTTGGAGAGGGCAGTATTTGAAGCTGTGAGAAAAGGCACAGTGAGTGGAGGACCCAGAAGTTTGGACAATCCAGGAATATGGGGAGTCTGAGGAAACTGGGAGAAGGGAGCAGCGCCAGCCTAAGAAAGAACCCGTGGACGCAGCATCCACCAGAAGTGCCACAGGGGCAGTCACCCAAACCCTTTGGAGTTCACAACTTGCCACCAATTGCTAGGACTGCTGGAAGTGGAGCTGAAAAATTTAATGTTTGCCCTGCTGGATTTTAGTCTTGTTTTGTTTTTCATTCCTTGGTATCCCCTTCTCTTTGTAACTTTTGGAATAGAAATTTTATCTTGTGCCACCGAATGTGGGAAGTATTTAACTTTCTCTTCCCTTGTGGTTCACAGCTAAGAGTTTGTCTTCAATCTCCGAGGAGACTTTGGACTTGGACTTTTCAGCATTGATGAAACTATTAGGACTTTTTCAGCTTTTGGAGATGGACTAAATGCCTTTTGCATAAAGCAATGTACATGAGTGGGGGAGGCAGAGTGAAATGTTATAACTTGTGTCTAGATGTCTCACAAGCCACATTCAGTCATAGGTGAGGCTTTTTCAGAGTGGCTGGATTTTTGTGGATCCTGGATACAGGTGGCTGGTGTCTTTGTAGAAAGCAAAAAAAATGTAATTCTTTTTCTCTTAATTTTCTTAATATTAGTTACAGATAAAATGCAACAAGCCGTTAGTTTCAGGAATATATAACCTGCTCTAAGGATACTAATCATGTATCCTCAAAGTCCAGGCTATGGGTGAGGGATTGGAAAAGACCTCAAGGGGGCAGAACGAGCTAAGCAGAAACATTCTACCTCAGAAGCAAACAGAAACCTTCTTCTCTCTTAAATTGATCAAAGGAGTCCATTTTCCTTTTAACGAATAATGGAGGAAGGAATGACATTCCTTGAAAGAGCCATTTTCTTTGTACAATACTTTTTTATTTTAAAAATTCTAAAAAAAAGACAAGAGTTTCCGGCACTACTTTTGTGTCTCAACATCCCACTGTCCATTTGGTGAATCTTGTGGACCCTTACTTAGAATAGTGTTTCTAAATACACAAAATACATAGGATTAGTATAGAAATCAATTACAATGAAATACAGTGATCAAACTATTTTTAAAGCAAACTACATATGATAATGTATATTTTTAATCAACACATTAAAGACATGATCCAGCAACTATAACTCACGAGTACAGAATATTTGGAGACATCTCAGCAATATCTTGGATTTCTAACCATGACAGAGCCACAAATACCGCTGGCACCATTGTAGTTTATTGGCTGCGTTCATAATTGGGGAAATTGTGTTCAAAGATGTAATTAGGTTCCATTACACAGACCTTATGATTACTATTAACCCCAGGAAGCACTACCTCAGAACAAGTTCTAAGGGAATCCTCATGGGGCATACCGCTGAAAGACTTGTAGCTGGGCTGGGGGTTTGGCTCGGTGGATCCGCTGCCGGCCTTGCAAGCACAAGGGCCTGAGTTCGATCCCTGGTACAAAGCAAACAAAAATAAAAAACAAAAAAAAATTGTAGCTGCTGATCCTTGCAGTTCATTGCTTAAGTCTATAGAAGCCCTAACCCCACCCTTAAGCTGAGAGTCCTACTATATTTAGAAGAAAAATAGTTTG
>NW_022906423.1:0-1125 GCF_012274545.1 Fukomys damarensis | reverse complement strand
TGGTCCTCGTGAGTTCCATACCTAGAAGCTGCACCGAGGGCAGAATTGCTGTGTGCTTTCTGCTATTCACCAGGCCTTTGTATGACTATCTCTTCCATGAGGCAAGCATGTTTCCGTGACTTCCGATCCTGAAAGCGTCCACCAGGTGGTGCGCAGGACCAGGGCCAAAGCACTGTGGGCTGGCCAGCCCTCAGAGGACTTGTGAGGAAAAAGGAAAAGTGGACTGCATTGCTAAGCACTCCATCAGCATTCCACTTGAGGCAAGCTAGACAGGGCAGTTTCAGCATGTGCCTAAAGATGCACTGAAGATCAGTTGAATGCCGCACAGTAGGAATGAGGGCTCTGTGTGGGCTATTGAAAGGGCCTCAGTGGTCTTTCTGAGTCAAAACTATGGGAATGGAGGCTCACTGTATGGCTCTCCACTGTATTGGGGTGTGCTGTCTGCCATCTTTGGCAATTCAAGCTGACTGCAGGGCTAGGCCCTGCTCCTTTCTCCACAGGTTGCAGGCTGAAGTGACAGCAGGCTGAGTGACTCATGAAGCATTCCTTGTCAGATGGTTGGCCTCAGGCTGAGGTGAGTGTGAGCACACTGTGGGCCCCAGGGAACCTAAAGGGCCTGCTAGAGGCAAGCCTGGATGAACTTGTGCTCATCATTTGGCTGGTTGGATGGAGCCGGTTGTGCTTCATGCAGAATGATAGGAGTGAGGGCCCTCTGGGTAGCCAATCCATGGTAGGACTTTGAGGGAGGCAGCTAGTGGGAATGCAAGCTGAGTGCTTGGCCATCCATTGTTCCATTGGGGGCCTTGAGCAATGTTGCGTCTTTGGTGGTATCAATGCATGGCCATACCCTGCTCATTTTTCAACGGGAATTTCTCCCATGGGAGGTTTTCTCACTGATTCCATAACCCTTCCTTTTCAGGTGGCTGTATGCATGCTCTGGAGAGCAGGAGCACTCTGTGTGAGTAGCGGTTCCTGAACAGTCTCCTGTTCGGAGTCTGGGATGACAGTGAACTCACTTCCCGCCAGTCTGCACCTCCAGGTTGCACTGCAGGGAGGACGACACCACGGGGTTCTCACCATGTGACGAACAGGTAGGAAAGTTTTCAATGCATGAGCACCATATGA
>NW_022906422.1:0-581 GCF_012274545.1 Fukomys damarensis | reverse complement strand
GCAATAAAATTTTAACACTGTCTAGTAACAAGATAAAAGTAAGCTTTTCAAAGTAAGAATGATTCTCTTCAAATATCAACATAACATGCTATAAATTCTTGAAGTTATGATGTGTGCTTCACTTGTCTAAATCTGCCAAATATTGTATAAAAGCAGTTATTTGTAAGAAATATGTATATTTTTCTGGGCAGAATATATCTACCTATAAGACTAAAGAAATACCCTGAATACATACATATACCACTGGGGAAACACAGAAGATAAAAGACTTACAATGGATTTGACATACCTGTTATTTGAGCCATTTTAACTCTTTGCGTAGAGTAAGACTGGTTTGCATTTACCACTCCTAAATGCTTCTAATTTCACAGATCCTGTGAGTCATTGAACATTGATATCTTTGGGATGAATCTGATTATGTGATTATTGCTCCACCTCTCCTGTACATAAGAATAAATAGATCCTCCTAGCAGCCAACATGTACGTGTAGGCTCCTGACCTAAATGCATTCAAGATCCCATTGCAGTAGTGTTGTGGTCTCCAACATACATGATCTACATAGAACTAACAAAAATGGAATA
>NW_022906421.1:0-248 GCF_012274545.1 Fukomys damarensis | reverse complement strand
TAGACAGAACTTCCATATCACACAGTTAAAATGACTGGGGAGTGAGGAGGTAGCAATGATAAATAAATACATATTTGTGCATATATATATATATATATATATGTATACACACACACACACACATATATATATATCTACACACAACTATTTATTTAGAAATAAAAATGAAAAGAATTTGCAGAATGAAGGACTCTCACTCTGAAGGCAACTAAACTGTTCAGAAGACATTTCTTGAACATTTGTTCTAT
>NW_022906420.1:0-200 GCF_012274545.1 Fukomys damarensis | reverse complement strand
TTGTGTCTATCAACTGAAAAATGGATTTTTAAAATGCAATGCCCACATTGCATTTAAAATTTCCGTCATCTGCAGCAACATGAATGGAACCGGGGGTCATTATGCGAAGTGAAATAAATCAGGCACAGAACGACATCTACCACATGATCTCACTCATATGTAGAATCTAAGAGAGTTGATCATAGAGAAACTGAGGGTGC
>NW_022906419.1:0-206 GCF_012274545.1 Fukomys damarensis | reverse complement strand
TGATTGTCAACCAGGAGTGCTGTGCCCTCCAAGTGACATTTGACAATGCTGAAGATGTTTTTGCTTGTCACAAATGAGGAAAGTCCCACTGGTTGCAGACCCTACAGCACACAAGGCAGACTGCCCAACAAAGAATTATCTGTCTAAAATGTCAATAGTGGTAGAACTGAGATTTTATAGTGTCTGGGTTGACTCTTTTTTTCAGA
>NW_022906418.1:0-208 GCF_012274545.1 Fukomys damarensis | reverse complement strand
GGTGCAAGAAAGAAAGGAATATAGGTGATAATGTTTACTGAGTGCGTGTGAGCTGACCCAAAGGTCCTGGAGACTTGGGCTGTATTTCCTCCTCTGCGGCTCACTGTAGGTCCCTTGATTGCTTGCCCTTTCTCAAGCTCAATTTTCCCAGTTTCCTTTTATTCTTTGATTTTCACTTGATATATACATCGATATTATCATATTAAAT
>NW_022906417.1:0-215 GCF_012274545.1 Fukomys damarensis | reverse complement strand
TTATTAGTGAGTTTAGAGTTAATGGAAAAGATGTAGAAAAAATTGTAACTACTTTTAAAAATTTAACTGTTGAGACAATAAACTCAACAAACAGTTAAATGAATATTATGAGTTTCATAGGTTTTCTAGGCTATTTCACTGTAAGTTGGAAGTATCAAATCATTAACAAAGTATATGTAAATGCTGTTATGGTTTGGATTTTGAATGTTCATCAA
>NW_022906416.1:0-268 GCF_012274545.1 Fukomys damarensis | reverse complement strand
GTCGAGCACCTATGGGTTGATTAAAACGTTTTGATTTTGAAGGAGAAAAATAATTTTTTCATCTGGTATGATGTTTTATGATGATGGATTTCTTTATTCTCTGTGTAATACAGTACTTTGTAACTTGAGTTAAATTAGGAAAATGAGGAACCTTCCTGCAGTTCTGGGAAGGCAGGTTGTATGTGTGTCTGTGTGTGTGTGTGTGTGTGTGTGTGTGTGTGTGTGTGTGTGTTCAGGTCTTCAAAGATGTCAGTGCCTCCTGGCAGAG
>NW_022906415.1:0-385 GCF_012274545.1 Fukomys damarensis | reverse complement strand
TACTCCACAGAGAAAGGTGCTGCAACACTGTGAGGTTATCAGTGAAGTCCACCTCTTATATGGTGTACAACTGTATTCCTTTTTCTTTGCAGGTCCTTGCCAGGCAGAGATTTAAATGCTGTTGTAAGGCACTTGTTCCAGAAAAGCCCTTCAGGCCTAAGAGAGGGCTTCACTGCTATGAGTGCAGAGAACTCTGTATACTTGGTGACAGGTTCAGCTTGATGTTACAACACAAACGCACTTTTCAGAGTGCTTCACTTTAAACTGCAGTTTTCCCCGGTAAATAGCTTCTTTCGTCACTTAACCCTTTGAAAACAAAGCAGTTAGTTTCCAGAATGTGAAGTACTCCACAGAGAAATGTGCAGCAACTCTGTGATTTTAACAG
>NW_022906414.1:0-224 GCF_012274545.1 Fukomys damarensis | reverse complement strand
TGCTTGCCTGCCTGTGTCACTCTGCCCTGCAGGCTGAGCAGAGAGCTGCCTCCAGCTGCAGGCAAGGGGCCTGGGTATTAAGGATGCACAGATTCAGTTTGTTCATGAGATCTTTCTTCAGTGCAAAGAGAGGTAGCCCCAATCACAGCATTGTGTAGAAGCTATAAAGGCAGTAGGATGATGATGTTTTTGAATTAGAGAAATCAAAAAACAAAACAAAGCAT
>NW_022906413.1:0-732 GCF_012274545.1 Fukomys damarensis | reverse complement strand
TTGGGGGATTATTATGACCATGGGTGCAAAAGTGCTCTATAACCTCTTAGCTGAGTATAATAGTAGGAACAGCAGGCACTGACAAGGTGGGCTGAACTACCTGGTCACTGGATCTGAGAATAATTAGGTGACTGTGAGTTGACCCCAGGGGTGTCCTTGATGGGCCATATCTCTCCCCAGGCCATAAGGGAAGAGTTTGGGATGACCATCGTTGTGTCCTGGGAGAGCAGTGTGGCTCTCCATGGGAAGAAATAAGGTGCTGCTGTCCATACAGAGATCCAGTACCTGAAGTTCTGTGGTGAACTGACAGCTAGAAGTTGCTTAGACTACAATGAAGCCACAGCGAGTTCAGAAAGGGTCCTCCCTGCTCTCCTGAGACTGAAGGATTATTAGGTTAAAACGCAGGAAATTGCCGGTATTCAAAGGTTTTTGATCTGCAAAAACAGTAATTTCACATTCAATCCAAAATTAACCTCTACTTTGTGAATTTACGTATCCCGATCATTTTATGATGATCCATTCATTGGTTCAGTCTTTCATTCCACAGATAGTTATTGTGGTCTGTTGTGCTTGGAGTTAAGCCTTTCACATTTCTACTCCTCTTGTTCCCGAATCAGTTGAAGGAGATGCAGAGTCACACATGGAAAAGGAGAAGTTGGCTTTGCTACGGATGAGACTGGCTGCGGAGTGCATGGCTTGGTCACAGGGTGACAATGGCCTTCCTAATGTTGC
>NW_022906412.1:0-234 GCF_012274545.1 Fukomys damarensis | reverse complement strand
TTCCTTGGCTGGCTGGATTTCCTTTTCTGATTGTTATCTTTTCACATTATTTTAAATTTTATTGTCTAATTTTTTTCTCTTTCAGAATCTGGTAAATTATACAAAATGAGAACATAACATCTTAATTTTGTTTTAAAATATAACAAAATTAATTTATATACTACTGGCAAATTTTTTCTTCAATATAACACTTTTAATAAAATATCGAATTGTCATGCAAGCAACTTTAGATTT
>NW_022906411.1:0-442 GCF_012274545.1 Fukomys damarensis | reverse complement strand
TTGTTGATTCTCTTTAGTGGAGAAGCACAAAGTTCTTCACAGGAAATGGAAGACTTTGCCCAGAGGGGCTGGTGGACAACTATGTTTTGAATTTGTTAAATGCTATAAAAAATTTGATTTCAGAAACTTTTTTATAAAAGGGAGATTGTTACAGAGGATTAATCAACTCAGAAATCACTAAACATAAATTGATACATGACAGATGCTAAAATAGGACAGAATATCTTAGTGATTTTATATAATTCTATCTAATTTCACAATCATAATGAGTATATTTAAGAGATATAGTATGTTTTTGTAAATAAGGAAGGGAGGAGGAGGTGAAGGAAGATTAAGATATGGAGAAAAATGAGAACCAAGATCTATTATGTAAAGGTATAAGTTCCCAATGATGAATGTAACTGTACTGTATACCTAAAATGTACCAATAAACTCAATGAGG
>NW_022906410.1:0-202 GCF_012274545.1 Fukomys damarensis | reverse complement strand
GGAAGAGGAAAATTGCTCATTTCATGGCAACCAAGAAGTAGAAAAGAAAGGAGTGAGAGACAATATACCATATGCACGGTGACCTATCTCCAACTAGTCTGAACCTCCTGACTGAACATTCAACTATAGGACTCGTCAATGGATTAATCCACTGATGAATTTAATGTTCTCTGTCCTGGCAAACATGAGGATCTAACTTCAA
>NW_022906409.1:0-933 GCF_012274545.1 Fukomys damarensis | reverse complement strand
TTTATTTTATTAATTATGTTTGTACAATTTAAATATACGTAATGATCACATCCACCTTAGGGAATTTGTACGTGTACATAATATAGCTCGATGCCACTTAAAAAGTATTGTAGTTTGTTTGCCTACTGTGCTCAAAGCTTTGGTTCAATTCTGCAGGAGAGAGAGGGGGGGGTGCAACTGGGAAAGGCAAGGAGGTGGGGAGGGAGGGAGGGAGGGAGGAAGGAGGAATGGGGAGGCGAGAGAAGGGTGGAGAAAGAAATTAAAATGAGAGCAGCTAAGAGGGATTCTAGTGCAGACACTAGTGTGATTATAACAAATATGCCACGAGATTGAAAAAATGAGAACTGGGAGGAAAACCAGGTTTGAAAGATGTGTATTTTGTGTTCACAAAATTTAAAAAAAAGAATAAATAAATTAAAAGCTCCAGATCAAGTAGGAGGGTTGTTTTGATCAACAATGGGGAATAATAGTCCTTTCTATATTACTCATGATTTAAAAATTATTAACACAAATATTTTGCATAGTTTTCAATAATTTTCAAGTACAGTTAATCCTTTTCATTGTTCTTTATTTTGTGCATTTTTGTGTTCATTATATCTTGTGCTTATTGTCTGTTTGTGTTTTTAATGTTTTAGCATTTCACAGATATTTGTAATCTATATAATGCTGCTCCAAGGATTTAGCTTATAGAAATTTATGTCATTTGTAGTGTATTTTTGTTTCCTAATTTATTACTTCTTTCCTTATATTTTTATTAATGATATTTAAAATGTCTTTCTCTTAATTGTGCGTTGAAATATCTTATTCATTTGTCATTCCACTATTTAATGTATTTTTGTTGATGTTTTTGAGTTAAACTTATTTCTTTTACTTAATTACCATTGTAACTTTACTTTTAATCAAGACAGATAATTTTTAAATATGTGATTTTTT
>NW_022906408.1:0-796 GCF_012274545.1 Fukomys damarensis | reverse complement strand
GCCTTCTGAGTCTGTTTGGTTGCACCAGAGAGAAGGTGCTGTGAGCCTTCTGCTCCCATCTCCTTCCACTTTGGATCTGTACCAAACAAGAAAATGTGCATTGTCGTAGCCCTGAGAAAGCTTAGACGTTGACTGAAATCAGTGTCATTGCCACCATGGTGAGCACATATCCACTCTATTGAGTGGCTTCTGCATTTGAGACCTCTGTCTCTTAAGAAAGCTTCCCATGGGAAGGGCTGGGGCCATGACTTTTGTGGGTTCTCAAATGTCCACCATAATAATGACTGGGCTTTTGTAGCATTTCTGGATCTGCAAATTCATACACTGGGTTCTATGAATAAAAAGGCAGATTCACTGCTATTGTCTCAATTGCAGTTTGCGGGGCGTGGTACTCAAAAGATACTTGTTTTTGCTTTGAAATGAAATAAATTATTTCAACTGTCATAAAAACTAATAAAGGGGAATGTAGAACTAGGAAATTAGCATTATCACTGGTAATATGCAATATCACTGGTAATCAAAAACGTAAAATAAAAGTAATGGTTTCCCCTTTTTTGCCTATGAAAGTATTGGAGTCTGTAAAATCCACTGCTGGCAAGGGTATGGTAAAACTCATCTTGTAGAGCTAGCCACACTATAAAAGCATACAGCTCCTTGGGAAATCAATTTTATCTCAAAAACAAAACCAAAAAACCTCATATTTTAATTCAGTAATTCCACATTTAATTATTCTAAAGGAGCTACATAATGTATGAAAGAAAGCAGTTTTCAAGGAAAGGTATGTCTCTTAGGATTG
>NW_022906407.1:0-490 GCF_012274545.1 Fukomys damarensis | reverse complement strand
AAACACTGTTGTGAGCACTTTTAGCAGAGAAGCCTTTCAGGCCTAAGGGAGTGCCTAGCAGCTTTGATTGCACACAAGCCTAAAGAACTCTGTATACTTGGGGATAGCTTCAGTTTGACGTTAGAACACTAACGCACTTTGCCGATGGCTTCTGCCATTTAAAGTGCAGTTTTACCTGGGAAACAGCTTCTCTCGCCGCTTAGCCGTTTAAAGCGAAAGCAGTCAGTTTCATGAATGTGAAGTACTCCACAGAGAAAGGTGCTGCAACTCTGTGAGTTTACCAGTGAAGTCCCCTTCTTATGGGGAGTACAACTGTAGCCCTTTTTGTTTCTAGGTCTCTGCCTGGCAGAGATTGAAACACTGTTGTGAGGCTCTTTTAGCAGAGAATTCTTTCAGGCCTAAGGGAGTGCCTAGCAGCTTTGAGTGCACACAAGCCTGCAGAACACTGTATACTTGGGGATTGCTTCAGTTTGACGTTAGAACAAAAACG
>NW_022906406.1:0-733 GCF_012274545.1 Fukomys damarensis | reverse complement strand
GGAAGAGAGGCATCAGAATTCTGGGAGGGATTTCCCCTTGCTCAAAAGACAGACTTGGAACTCGGGAGGTGATAGGAGATGTTGACAACCAGCAGGGGAGATGAGTTAGAGCGAAGCTTACCGTGCAGGAGAAACAGCAGTCCTTGAATTGCTGGATGAATTAAACCAGCCATGAGGCTTAATCTGTCCTTGAAATTTCCCGTCCCGGGAGCCGATAGAATCCCTTTTTGGTTTGTCAGTTTTATTAGGGCCTTGCATTTAAAAACCTGGGTGGTAACTCAAACATCCTTTCAGGATGATAGGATTGCTTACTCGAGACACAATAGCTTTCTAATCAGCACTGACCGAGCCCTTGAGCGTGTTCCAAATATTTCCACATCCATTGTTTCACTGCATTTCCCTACATTAACCATTATTTTAGATGAGAAAACTGTGGCTCAGGGAGATGACATGGGTCGCTTTAGCAGACCACTCAACCCTGGCTGCTCTGCTCTAGCAAGCAGCCTTCTGATCTCAGCATGTTAGCATGTGCTTGTCTCTCACACTCACATCACAGTATGACAGGAATTAGGCTGCTCTTCTGGGTGGTGATTGATGGCTCAGCTCATTTTCTTGATGTGATCTCTTTGTTTCACTATTTCATTCCCATTGCTGTGGACACAGAGACAGCGTCTGAAAGATTGCTAGGGATGTATGCGGGGCTAGGTCTGCAAATGCTGTGCCCCTTCAGCCT
>NW_022906405.1:0-239 GCF_012274545.1 Fukomys damarensis | reverse complement strand
CCTGGAAAGCTGTTCATCACCTCTGAGGGAATTTGGCTCCAATTAAATTAAGCTGCCACCAGGTGGACAGGGGAGGCTTAGTTAAACCATTTTAATCTCTGTAGCAAGACTCCTTATTGGCATGATAAAATAAGAGAATGTAGTTTGATTTCCACTTAATTATGTTTTTAAAATAAACAAAAAGGGGGCTGGGGATTTAGCTCAGTGTTGCCGTCACCTGCCTCACAAGCACAAGGACC
>NW_022906404.1:0-546 GCF_012274545.1 Fukomys damarensis | reverse complement strand
ATATTCATCTGAAAAGACCAGAGGCATTTTACTGCTAGCCAAAATCACTGAGCAGAGTGGGCTCCTAGAGAGCCATTCTTTCCCACACATTAATTTGCTTTCTCAATCCTTGTCATTACTTACATATTAAAAATGCCCTCAGGCTTCCAGACACCTTGTTAACATGACTTTTTGATTCATGGGTGAAATGTGTAAGCATAAAGGTCTTTCCTAGTGATGAGGTTAGGGAGGTTAAAGTATAAGCAATTAAGAATTTAGGTGGCACAAGTAGCATGTATTTTGTTTCCTTATTCAACAAATATTTATGGAATACTTATTACTTGCAAAGCACTGTGTCTTACATTAGTAATATAAACTAAATTTCCTCTTCTGATGAACTTTACAGTCTGTTGGATGCAGATAATCAATTAATACAGTATAAGATCATTGGTAACACATCAAGGAGAATCATAAAATATCTAATAAGAGAGAGCAGGCAGGGCTTAGGAAGTTTGTAATCTTTATCACAGTTTTAAAGAAAAATCTTTCTATGGGGTGATTATATGG
>NW_022906403.1:0-205 GCF_012274545.1 Fukomys damarensis | reverse complement strand
AATGACCAGTGATGTTGAACATTTTGTCATATGTTTATTTGCTATTTCTACTTCTTTGTCTGACAAATGTCTCTTTATAATTAGGGAGGCCTGCTGTTTTTAAGATCTTTCTGTATTCTAGATAGTAGACTTTTGTCTGAGGAACATCTGAAGAAATTTTTTTCACATATTGTGGGTTGTCTCTTCACACTATTGGTCATTTCTC
>NW_022906402.1:0-211 GCF_012274545.1 Fukomys damarensis | reverse complement strand
CTGGGGGAACAGGAGAGCAAAGAGCATTAGGAAGGTGTCACCAAGTTAGGCGACCTATGTGCCAGGCATGATGGCGCACACCTGTAATCCCAGCACTTGGGAGGCTGAGGCAGGAGGATATCTGTGAGTTTGAGACCAGCCCGGGCTACTTAGTGAATTCCAGATCAGTCTCAACTACATAGTGAGACCCTGTCTCCAACCCCCCCAAAAC
>NW_022906401.1:0-244 GCF_012274545.1 Fukomys damarensis | reverse complement strand
CTGTATTCCTTTTTATTTGTAGGTCTCTCCTTTTCAGAGATTGAAACACTGTTGTGAGCCGCTATTAGCAGAGAAGCCCTTCAGGCCTAGGACAGCGCCTAGCAGCTCTGAGTGCACACAAGCCTCCCGAAATCTGTATACTTCGGGATAGGTTCAGTTTGATGTTAGAACAAAAAGGCACTTTGCAGAGGGCTTCTGCGGTTTAAAGTGCAGTTTTCAACGGGAAACAGCTTCTCTCGCCGCT
>NW_022906400.1:0-254 GCF_012274545.1 Fukomys damarensis | reverse complement strand
AGATACAATAACTCTGTTAGGCTAGTTGCTTCCCTGAAGTTCAGTCATGAATATACTTAAAATTCTGATATATCTGGGAAAGTAGAAATAGGAAACATTATTAAGTTGTGGTACAAATCTTATAACTAATCAATATTTCGTACTTTAAAAAAATCAAAGATTTTAAAGATAAATATAATGCATTTTAAAGTATAGTAATATATTTAACTTGCATTTGAAGGGACTCTCTTAAAGGCAGATATTTAAAAAGCCTG
>NW_022906399.1:0-1093 GCF_012274545.1 Fukomys damarensis | reverse complement strand
CTGAGTTGATTATAGTTCACAGGCATTGGCATCCCTTGTAGTAGACCAGCTAAACCTTGATGCATAACTTTTGCTGAGATTTGCCATGCCTTGTATTATAATTCCACTCAGTCCCTTCTTGCGACCCAAATAATTGACTGGTTATCAGAAGGTGAACCTACAAAGTCTTCATCATTGCCCTGCTTTGAACTTTTAAATCATTTTCCTTTCTACTGCTGTGCAACAAAAAGATGAAGATGAATTGGACAACTTGTCAAGTCAGATCAAAAGTAATTCTTAGGGTATGGAAATGGTTAGCAAACTTTTCAGGATCCTCAGAAAATCTACTCAATATTTTTGGCATTGTTAAATATTCCTAACTGAAAAAGGAATTAGCATACACACTGTTCCATCAGTATCTGCCACTTTGCAAAAGGGTAGAGCACTGGTTGAGTTCCCTAAATTTGAGGCCCTATGTCATGTACAGTGGACCTTTTATTTACAACTGACCTGACATATGAACAACTTGTGTTACAAACAAAAATTTTGTCTTAACTTATAACCAAAGTCCTGAGTTACAACCTAAAATTCAGAATACTTGTTCTTCCAGATGGCCTCAGATACAGTTTTAACCCTTAAAGATCTCTGGAAGGATCATTACAACATCCTTTCCAATAGAGGATTAGTTGAGAAATCCTGGGCCAATGTCCCTCCAAGGACACTGAAATATGCTTGTATGCAGGCTGTATAGTGGAGCCTGAGCTTTCAGTTGACCAACTTGAGTTACAACTTGCCCTCATGAACAAATTCAGTTCATAAATCAAGTACCTACTCTAGATCTAGACCTAGTATGGGGTGGGCTGAGGAGATGGACTTTGTCTCCTGAGGGTTGAACAGGCTGCTGAGGAAATAATTGAAATATGGCATTATACTTCAGGCTGCCAAGCAGTGGCCATATCTCACTTTTTCCCAAGTGGATAGATAGGCCATTTGTTATTATACAAGAATAGAAGATGAGGGCTGGGGATTTAGTTCAGCTGTTCGGTGGCCCGCCTTGCAAGGGCAAGGACCCAAGTTCGATCCCCGGTACCAAAAAAAAAAAAAAAAAAAAAAA
>NW_022906398.1:0-298 GCF_012274545.1 Fukomys damarensis | reverse complement strand
CCAGAAGCATGTGCTAGAGGTCACTGCAGTGCCACATACAGAAGGGGCAGGAGCCTCAACTCGCCAGGCCCAAACACTTCAGACCTCATCCTGCCTAAACCTCACTACATGAATCCCATTGGGCTATCATCCCTATTTCACACAAAGGAGTGTCCAGGAAATTAATACTGACCAAGGCTACACACCAGCATATGTTAGATGGACAAAACTTAAACCTCTGTCTGTTTCCAAAGCCCAACCCACCTCTATTATACCAACATGCCCATGTAACAAATGATTCATAATATTGGACAACTCT
>NW_022906397.1:0-331 GCF_012274545.1 Fukomys damarensis | reverse complement strand
ATGAGTGAGATGGCAAGAGAGCGAGAGAGGGAAAATACTCATGACTTGGATCAGATTGCATTTTTCATATATTTTGCTACCATATGAGTGAGAATCTCGATGCTCTTCATTAATTGTGAACTTGGCACACCTTAAATCAAGTCTTGATGTCTCAAACCTGGGTGTCCCATGATTGTCTCCAAAGTAGAATATGCTAGAATGGCTAGATCATAAACTGCCATAAACTGTCACTTCTTATTTGCTTTCTTAATGAGGTTTGTTTTGGGGACTCAACAATCTGGTCCGAGGACACCCATTCATATCAAGGCATTTGCCTCTTCTCCAACTCTTG
>NW_022906396.1:0-219 GCF_012274545.1 Fukomys damarensis | reverse complement strand
CTTACTGCGTAGCTCAGGCTAGCCTTGCCTGAACTCATTGGGTAGTCCAGGCCATACTATGTTGTTTCTGTCCCCATACTTTTCTAATATAACTTGAAATCTGGGATTTTGATGCCTTCTGTTTTGCTCTTGTTGCTCTGGATTGCTTTTGCTATTCTGGTTGCATATACATTTTTGGATTTTTTTTCCTAGTCCTGTGAGGAAAGCTATTGTTATTTA
>NW_022906395.1:0-470 GCF_012274545.1 Fukomys damarensis | reverse complement strand
TCGTTTAGTCCTGAATAAAGTCTGCATGATCTTGTCTTCCATTATCCAATCCTTAAAGTACACAAATATGGTGATCCAGTGCAATGCACACCCTATACTGCCACAGCCTTGGCTTCAGATATAGGGGATCCAACACTAGGCAGTCAGCGGGGTGAGGAGTTGGAGGACAGTTTTGCAAATCGGTTTTCAAAGATAATTCTCATGTGGAGGTGGACAGCAAAAGAGATAACGATACCTTAGTCAAACAGTATTTGAAGTGATGATTTTACATTTATTCGGTTTTAAAGGTGACCTGGAAGGCAGTCAAAAGTGACAGTTTCTGAGATATTTTGAGACATCACAAGATCCTAGATATTGGTGGGCATTGTGTGCGGTTTATGGTAGGGTTAGGTATGATCAGTTATGCTGTATCCAGAGATGTCACACTATGGGAGAACTGAACACAGCTCTTCCGATGACCTTAGACCACA
>NW_022906394.1:0-277 GCF_012274545.1 Fukomys damarensis | reverse complement strand
ATTTATACCTCATTTGGGAATTAAGAGAAATACAGGTGAGGTGGCTAGTGTCTGTAATCCAAGGCCGTCTGGAGGCTGAAGTAGGAAGATGACAGATTTGAATCTATCCAGGGCAATTTATAGTGAGAGCCTGTCTCAGAATAAAAAAATGAAAAGAAAAAATGTTGAAGATGTAGCTCAGTGGTGAGAGTATCTCTGGTTTTGATTTCTAATATCATAGCCCCCCAAAAAAACACCCTGGAAAAAACCCATTTATTTAAATGGCAATTTATAGAAT
>NW_022906393.1:0-227 GCF_012274545.1 Fukomys damarensis | reverse complement strand
GTTAGGGATTTTTTTAATTAAGCAGCTATTAGATACAGATTTCATGGTATCTTGTTGTTTTTAGAGTGTCCCTCAGTACATGATCCACTACATCAACCTTGTCTTTATGACACACACTCCTCACATTGGTTTTTTCTGCTGTTTATATTTTCAATAGAGTTTTCATCATCTGGATATCTGTTTGATATCTTTTAATGATCCCCAATTCATTACTAAAATAGCTATTC
>NW_022906392.1:0-361 GCF_012274545.1 Fukomys damarensis | reverse complement strand
AGCCTTCCCTTTCCCATAAGGCCCTGTTTCTCACCTAAAAATATGGCCTTTCCCACTAAAGGACAGCTTTCTTCTTCCCATCATGCCTCATTTCCCCACCAAGAGAGTAACCTGATACTCCTCCTGGTGACAAGTGATGACATAAGCCCCTCCTAGTGATGTCACAAGCTCCTCCAATCCCTAGCCACTAAATCGCTCAATCCCACTCCAGCTCCTATAAACCCCAACCCAGTCCTATAAGAAATGCACCCTATCTTGATAATATTGCTCTCTCTCCTTTGACTGGAGATGGCTCAGCAGATTGTCCCTGCAATAAAGGCTTGTAGTGATAAACAGCAACAACATCATCATCAACAACAAC
>NW_022906391.1:0-574 GCF_012274545.1 Fukomys damarensis | reverse complement strand
GCTTTTCTGGATGAGAAGAAAAAGAAGCAGAGCTGAAAACTACAGCTTTTCTGGAAAAGAGGGTGTCCCTGGGAGAGGACAGAGGGATCTCTGTGTGTAGAACCATTGTACAACTGTATGATTGTGACAATGAAGTCAGTCTAAACAGGAGCGATAGTAAAAATAGGAAACAAATGGACTGTGACAGACTAATAAGAGCTCCCAAAGATAGTCCATGTTCTAATTTCCATAACCTGTGAATTTTACCTTTTTGGAAAATGAGGATCTTTGTAGATTTGGTTAACTTAAGACTCTTGTAATGAAGTGATAATCTTGGATTCTTTGTGTGAGCCTAAATCCAAGCCCTAGGGTCCCTTTTAGAGAAAGACAGGGAGATTTGAGACAGACAGAAGAGGGGAGGTGATGTGAGATGGAGGCAGAGATCAGGGAGATGTGGTCAGGGGGTAATACAACTACTGTTTTGGTAGAGCAGTCACAGGACTTCCCGGAGAGTTAACACTTAGCCAGAGACTTGAATGCAGGAAAAGAATGAATTACATAAATATCTGTGGGAAAAGATTCTCTGAGCAAAGGA
>NW_022906390.1:0-777 GCF_012274545.1 Fukomys damarensis | reverse complement strand
TTCAAAATGTTCTAGAAGATCATTTTCTTTTTCTTCTTCTTTTGGTTTTTTGAGACAGGATTTCACAATGTAGTTGAGACTGATGTGGAACTCATTATGTAGCCCAGGTTGGTCTCAAACTCACAGTGATCCTCCTGCCTCAGACTCCAGAGTGCTGGGATTACGGGCATGCACCACCAGCTCCAGCTTAGAAGTTTATTTTCTATATCATAATTTCACCTTTATAGGTTTCCGACATTGACTTCAGTTGGATTTTATTTCCCAGTCACAAAATTGTCAACATTCTATCCAGTATAGAAAAAAGAAGATTCATAGTATTAAGTAGTTTTTTTTTTTTCAAATGGCAGGAACATGCCTGTATTGTACTTTAGAAATGAGGTGAATTTATTGACTCACACAATCAAAACCTCCAAATAAGTGCTCTTCTAACAAGGGTTGACGCTACAATTCAAGCCATTTCACTAAGAAGGATGCCATCTTTCGTTTCTTCTTGGCATCTCAACACCCTCCACATCTCCTTAGCAACTCCACATAGCAAAATGGAGGCAGCACTCTGGCAGTGCCCCTCTTCACATTTGGCAGTGCCCCTCTTCACATTGTACTTCTCCATAGCCACCTCCTTCACAAGCCTTGGAAATCACAGTCTCTTTGAACAAAATTATGAAAATTGCTCAACCCCAAAATAGTTTCTGTGGTTTCAAGGGGGGGGTGAACCTTCAATATCTTAGACCAGTCAGCTCAACCCCCTTTCTAGAAAGGAGGTGGATTTTTTTTGGG
>NW_022906389.1:0-233 GCF_012274545.1 Fukomys damarensis | reverse complement strand
TTAGCTGCCTCGCACAGAATGACTAGAACCCCTTAACAGCTGCGAGAGTTGTGACTCATACCTTTCCGCATGTCATAAATTTTGGGCACTACTTAGTTGGCCAGTGAGACAGCCCTCACGGCTGATGGCTCCGTGGATATAGTGAGGGTCTATTGCCCACAGCAGGGAGGTGGTCCCCAAGCCAGAGGAAAAGCATCCTGCTTGAGAAGGCCAGTCAGACACAGCTCAAGTTC
>NW_022906388.1:0-207 GCF_012274545.1 Fukomys damarensis | reverse complement strand
TAAAGTCCTGCCAATACACATTCTATTTATAACTCATTTCTCTAAGTTTTTTCTGTGGAGTTTGGTGAGAATGATAAATATCTAATGAAACAAAGCACAACACACATTTAATGATGGTACAATTAGCATCTGAAGCCCTCCTGCTCCTTGTATGCAGCCTCCTAAAGGAGAATATTTTCTATGCTATTATTGTTGGAGGAATTTCAT
>NW_022906387.1:0-200 GCF_012274545.1 Fukomys damarensis | reverse complement strand
CTGTAGACCAGGTCTTTGTGCTCCCGCTCCAGCAGCCCCCTTGCTCCTCTGCAGCACAGCCCCTTATTCCCACCCCTTTGCATCACCTCTCCCCTCCATCCAGGTGATTCCTTCTAAACCTCCTCCTCTTCTTGTTTGTAATCTTGGAGCAGACAACTTCTTCAAATACTGGTCAGTCATCCCCTCCACTGCTCCCCAAG
>NW_022906386.1:0-1374 GCF_012274545.1 Fukomys damarensis | reverse complement strand
TGGGACAAAACTATGCAAGGCTCATCTCCCCATGCTGTGGTTTTCAGCTGTGCAGTCCTGGGTTACTCACCTCCCCTTTCTGATCCTCAGCTTCTTCTGTTACCAGGGACCCATAGCTGTGTCTTCTTGAAAAGTTGTATAAGGCTCCCAGGAAGGCTTCAGCAGGATCCCAAGCACAAGACACATGCAGAGCTCATACCTTTTTGTTCCATTCCAGTTCATTTTTAAAGTGGCAAGTTGAGAAGGCAAGAGAGGAAATGAAGATTGAACTTTCTGAGATGTTAGTGTCCTCTGACCTGGCCCGTGATGATGTGCATTACCCAGGATCACCTTCATGGCTGTGTGATTTCAAATATCGGGGGAAAAAGAAACTTCAGTGCAAGAAGGATCCAGTCCAGGCTGGAGACCATGGTAGGATGTTCTCTGCAGACTGCAGCTAGTGCCACTGCAAGGGTCAAGGGCAGGATGATCTTACCCGACCTCAGGCCATGGAAGACTAATCACAGGGCACAGCCCTGCATTCCCCGTGGCCTCTGCAGATGGGCAGAGCTTTTGCACAGGGCAGTGTCCCCCAGGCCTATAGCTGCCCATCTGGGGCATCCGAGGCCTTGAACCATGTCCTCTCCCCTGGTGTGTAAATGCTCCTTCACCCTCTGTGATCTGCAGGGCGACTGAGAGCTGCCCTCCTGCTTCTTGAGTTCAGGTCAGGCAGTGAACTGGCCTTGAGATCTGGTCACCTCTGAAAGTGCACTGAAGTGAAATGTGAATGATATCAGGGTCAAAGTGAAGGATCGCTTTGATATGGGAGTTTTTAGTTATTGCAGGAAGAAATAAGAAGAGGAGAGATAGAAACTCAGGCAGCTGAAACCATTCTCCCCTGGGGTAGCAACACCCTGGATTACCAACTCCTAGGGAGGCTTCTCCAGTCCTCCCATCCCCTGTGGAGTCCCCACCCCTCCTCTCCAGCCCCAGCTTTCAAAGTTCAGTGCAAAAACTTACTTCTGCAGGGGATTTTTGCCTGACGTGCCCATTCCTGCTGACACAGTGTGTCCCTGAGTCCCTGAACCTCTCCCACTGTCTGGGCCTGTCTCCTGACCAGGCACTTCTCAGAACACCCTTGGATACCTGAGAGGTATCTGGAGTAGCTGGTCTTCTCTCCTGCTCCCTCTACCAAAGTGACACCTGGCTAGAAGCATCTGTGCTGTCACACCAGCCACAAGGGCACCTTGTGTATGCTCCTGTGTGTATGCTCCAAGGACACAGTGTACCCAGTAGTCTTCCTGGCTGATACTTGGAGCTCAGTCACTCTCCCCTTCTTAGTGCACCAAAGCTCAAGCCCTCTGCTCTGCTTCCGATGACCTGGGCTAATTGCCC
>NW_022906385.1:0-360 GCF_012274545.1 Fukomys damarensis | reverse complement strand
ATGGTGATGGACAAGAGGAGGTTTGTCCTGAGCAGAACTCGGTGGTCCCTGCTGCATTGCTTAACTGGAGCTTTAGGGAGGAAGGTAATTTTAGAACTGAAACATTTTCACTGGATTTGACAAAGGTGGAAAAGTAGGTTGGCCAGGGTGGCAAGATCAGACTTTGCAATCTAAGAGGCACCTCAGGATGGAACCTCAGGGTCAGACCTGTCACTCAGTGCTGTCACTTGCTGCAGCCTAGATCCCTGCTCCCCTCACATGTGCATACCAGGTGGAAGCAAGAGCCAGAGAGTATGCTCAGGCAGTGATGAGGAAAGACACCACAGAACTCAAAAGGTATGAGGAGTCAGCCACCAAAAT
>NW_022906384.1:0-274 GCF_012274545.1 Fukomys damarensis | reverse complement strand
TGAATGAATTTAGGTGATGCCCCCACTTTCCCAGCTCGGCACACCTTGACTTTGGCCTCGCCTGTGACAGAAACCGCTAAGCAAGCGCAGCCTCCTGACAAGGAGCCCTGGGAGAAAGCAGTTTGCCAAGAAGCCATGAAAGCTGCACTGGGAACTTGAAAATTATTAAAAGACCTGAAGCATTCAGACCACGATTTCATGGACACCCATATATTTCAGGCTGATAATTCTGCAGTGACTTCAACAGAAATGTGAAATGAACACAGAACTGTGA
>NW_022906383.1:0-210 GCF_012274545.1 Fukomys damarensis | reverse complement strand
GTGGCACAGGTATACTGAGTGCATTTTCTTCTTTCTTTTGTTTTTCCTTCCTTCCTTCCTTCCAGTTTTTGGGGACAGGATCTTGCTATGCAGTCTGGGCTTGCAATGAACTCACTATGCAGCCCAGGCTGGCCTCAAACTCCCAGCGGCGATCCTCCTGCCTCAGCCTCTCAGGCGCTGAGATTACAGGGGTGCACCTCCACGCCTAGG
>NW_022906382.1:0-214 GCF_012274545.1 Fukomys damarensis | reverse complement strand
ATTGATCCAAATATTCTTAGATTATGCAAAGAAGAACAGTATGAGACTGATAGGAATCTATGAAGTAACAGGAGAAAGTACAAATGACATAAAAAAAAGTTCACAGAATTAATGACAGAAAACTTCCCAAACAGACAGGAAGAATTCAACATACAGATAAGTGAGGTAGATAGGACTCCAACTAGTCATGATAAAAAAAAATCTACACCTAGAC
>NW_022906381.1:0-212 GCF_012274545.1 Fukomys damarensis | reverse complement strand
TTGTACTTCTCTATGATATATCAGCTGCAAGGTTCACATGTGATTTATCAGAGACCTCTAAAGCCTTGAGTGCAGCACGAGGAGCAGAAGATATTATGATTAAATGGTACGCATTGGGTGATTTCATATTATGAGTATTGCCCCTAGGCACATGCAACTCAGGAACATATTAACATATAATTCAGGAACATATAACGCCATTGGGGTTAAAA
>NW_022906380.1:0-232 GCF_012274545.1 Fukomys damarensis | reverse complement strand
CCGAAGGGGTCAGGATCGTGTGTGCTCAGGGCAAAGCCACCTGCCCAGCCCCTAGACAGTCGCCTCCTAAATGACCAACTCGTCCTGTGAGGCTGAGACGGGAGCGGACGGGACTGACGGTAACAAAGGGCACAGGACGCGGGCTTTTAGTTACCTGCGGGCACCTGGGGCCCGAGGAAAGAGTCTGGGGCAGAGGAGGTGGCTTTTACATCCCTGGAGTCCCGGAAGAAAG
>NW_022906379.1:0-418 GCF_012274545.1 Fukomys damarensis | reverse complement strand
ACCAAAAGACTTCTAGACTTAATTGACACTTTTAACAGAGTAGCTGGATACAAGGTCAACACCAAGAGATATTTACTCCACCAAGACATATTTACAACTGATAAACAACTTTGTTAAAGTAGCAGAATGTAAAATGAACATAAAAGAAAAAAATTTAAATGCAATAATGAGCTCACTGAGAAAAATATCAAGAAAGCAACCTCATATTCCCCACTGAGCTGTGTGGGAGCTCATGGCTCCTCCCCCTCCACCTCCAGCATCCCGGCCTCCATCCTAGCAGACCAGTGAGAACCACCCACCACTGAGACACTTGGGGAACTCGTGGCTCCTCCTTCTCCACCTCCAGCACCCTTGGCCTCCATCCCAGCAGACCAGTGGGAACCACCCACCATCAAGCTGCATGGATACATCTGTAACA
>NW_022906378.1:0-201 GCF_012274545.1 Fukomys damarensis | reverse complement strand
GGAGACTGAAGCCTCAGTTCCCTGGCATGTCCACTGGGTGGTGCTATCTAGACCCATGAACCATTGAAGTTAGGGAAAACACTAGCAAGCATCTCCTACACAGTGGGTCCAGATTTAAATCTCATGTTAGTTTTTTTTCCCAGGTTTTTTTTCCTCTGTGGAATGGAAGGAGTGGCTGTTTTTTAAATATTAAAGTTTTGG
>NW_022906377.1:0-236 GCF_012274545.1 Fukomys damarensis | reverse complement strand
TGTACCTCAAGACTATAATGTTAAATGAAATAAATCAGACACTCTATCTTGAATATTAAATGGCTTCTCTTATTTGAAACACCCAAATTAGAAATAATGAGCAAAATAAAAAATAGATAAGAACTAGGAAAACATATCTTTTTCAAAGAGATGGAAGAAAGGGAGCCAAAGCACATGAAAAAAGAAATTAAGATATGTTATATACATGTACAACTCCACACAAGGGATCAATCATT
>NW_022906376.1:0-200 GCF_012274545.1 Fukomys damarensis | reverse complement strand
CAATAATGTCTTGGGAATCTCTATGTAAGGGGATCAAAAAGAAAGCATCTTTGAGGTCTAGAAGAGAAAAATGAGTGGCATTAGATGGGATTGAGGACAGGACAGTGTAGGGATTGGGCACAACAGAGTGAATGGGAACAGTGGCAGAATTAATGATTCAGAGATCTTGAACCAGTTGATACATTTCATTAGGTTTTTTT
>NW_022906375.1:0-742 GCF_012274545.1 Fukomys damarensis | reverse complement strand
CACACCCATGTTTATAGCAGCACAGTTTGTAATAGCTAAAACTTGGAAACAGCCCAGTTGTCCGTCAGTTGGAGACTGGATAAAGAAGATGTGGTTTTTGTAAAAGCTGGAGTACTACTCAGCCATAAAGAATGAGAAACTAGAGTCATTCGTAGGAAAATGGATGCCTATTGAGGCCATACTCAGTGGGCTCAAACTTTTGTAACATCTCAATCGTTATACAAGTAGCAAGTACCAGAATCAGATCTTGAACTTAGTTTTGTGTGATTACAATATTCTTGTCTTCATCATTGAATATTACATTACCTGTTGCAGCTAAGCTTGTCGATTTGAGTGACTTGGTAACACCTTGGGAATTAGAAGCACACTTCTTTAAAGTGTCTGGGTGGGTATGAAGGTGTGATCTTGGGGTGTATATCTGGGCCCTGGACCCTTCCTCTCTGGCACTATTCCCTTGTTCTTCTGACTAGGAGCACCTTTGTTCTACTGTGGACTCCCACCATGATTTTTCTGCCTTGGATCCAGCTAACCACGGACTGAACCTCCTGAAACCATGAGACAAATTACACCTCTGTTCATTGAAATTGTGAGTGTTGAGTATATGGTTCCAGAAACAGGAAAGTTAATGAAATACCTCTCTAGGGTACATAAAGACAGCCTTGTTGTGTGGATGAAGAGATCATACATTGTCTTTGTACCTTTTTATAATATATTGGCTTTTTTTTTTTTTTTTTTTTTTTTT
>NW_022906374.1:0-2660 GCF_012274545.1 Fukomys damarensis | reverse complement strand
AATTGGTGCCACTGAGACAGCAGCATTTGAGTTCTCTCTCAAGCTGCAGAAAACAAGGGCTGTAAATGGAGAAGGAAAAACCTCCCAGTGCTTCCATTTTTAGAAAGCCTATAATTTTAGATTATGAAAACTTTCCAGCGAGATGGAAGTAAATGTGTATCAAAGCCCAAGAGCATTCTGTCTGTTCCAAATGGAGAACATCATCATGTCTATCCACGAGAAGCAGCTAGTCATTTTTACAAAGTCTGAAGCCGGCTCTTCCGACTAAGGTAACTGTTGTGGACACAGGGCTGAGAGCCGAGTCCTGCCTCCTACACGGGCCCTCAGTTCTTTCAGCTTGGGTCCCCTTCTGCCCCAAATCTGTCAAGGCTCCAACAACCACTGCAGTCCCCATGCGCACCAGCCTGCTCACCGGGTCTCCTCCACCCAACCTCTCTCCCAGCTGTAGCGCCCTCGTCAGGCACCGCGACTTCTCACCAGCTCAGTGGGCCCTGTCCTCCTCTCTGTCCAGGCTGCATCGCCCCCTACAGGCCCAGCACAGCGCCACAGCGTGTCCCAGGCTGCTGCAGGGTGCAGGCCTTCTCCAGAGCTGCACCAGGAAGCCAGCTGGTACCCAGGGAAGCTGGCCGGGTTCCCTGGAGCCTTATTCACGCGCAGTTGCTTCTCCAGCTCAGGTTCCACAGAGGTGGATGTCAGGAGCTGCATCTGACTCACCTCTGTGCTTCTTCCTCCCGCACTTCACCATGTCCAGTTGCAGGCTGTGGCTCACTCCCTGGTACAGGCTCTCTCCTTGCCAGCCTCCCTTAAGGCCACCATTCAGTGCCACCGCGAGCGGGGAGGGGCTCCTAACGACTGAGCGCGCCTCGCCCACACGCAAGCTCAGCATTCTGCTTCCTTGCTGACTACTAGCTCACTCGTGCATGACCCTCAGCTGCTGTCTCCCAAAGGCCTTATCAACCCAATTACAACCCATTGAAGTACAGGTGACCCAAACAATCGAGCTGATGTTTTTAATTTGTTGCATCTCCTTTGAAAAACAAAACAGTTCAGTAGCGAAGAAGGCCACCTCGGGGTGGGTAGAGCAGTCTCCCAGGGTGACCTG
Organism: Fukomys damarensis; assembly: GCF_012274545.1. Lineage (NCBI taxonomy): Eukaryota > Metazoa > Chordata > Mammalia > Rodentia > Bathyergidae > Fukomys > Fukomys damarensis. The sequence goes on along the minus strand of NW_022906374.1, from coordinate 1,558 downwards.
GTCCGTGGTCACTGTGGCCCTGACCAAAAGCAGCAAGTTGTGCACCTGGGGCTGTGAGGACCTGGCTGGCCGTAGGTGCTGTGGGGTCCTTAGAAGTACCTGGCTCAGGAGACATGGGCTGAGTCTTGGGTCAGGATAAAGTCTTGGATTTTGCCCAGTGGTTGGGAAACCTTTATGCAATAATGCCCACTTGGCCTTCAGGAAACAGAGCTCCGAAAGCCTGGCAGACACTCAGCAGATTCTGCTGGGCTCTGGAAATGGTGGAGTCACCACCCTTGTGCCTCCATCTGTCAGCTGCTCTTCCTAACACAGCAGATGGGATCTCTGCATACACAAAAGATAAGGACCCTGTACAGGCCCCTTGACCAAGGACCTCGCTCATAGTTGGTGTCACTGACGCAGCAGCATTTGAGTTTTCTCTCAAGCTACAGAAAACAAGTGTTGTAAATGGAGAGGAAAAATCTCCCAATGCTTACATTTTAGAAAGCAGGTGGTAGGTGTAGCAGGCAGAGGTCCTGGTGAGCCACAGGCCAAGAAAACCTAAAACAAGATGGGTCATGAGTTTCAGCTGCCCATGGGAGAGCATGCGACACACCATGGGGAGGTGTCTTGGATGTTGATTTCTGATGACCTGCACTGAAGTGACACCACCCACTACACCCAAACTCAGAGGTCAGAGTCTACCGCTTCCACCAGGACCACCCAGGGCCAGATGCAGCTTGCAACTCAACTCAATAAACAACCTCAGCTGAATTCACTAGAACTTGCTTGATGTTAAATATCAGGTTCATTTTTAATAGAAGCTTCCAAGGTAGGAAAACATCTGGAATAACTAGATGGTAGAGTTTCTTATCACCAACATGTCTCTAAGTAATAACAAATTCTGACTCATTCTGGCCTAAGGATTCTGACGTAATTTCTGGTAACGTAACAGAGAGAATGGTCAGGGAAGGCCTGACCAACTTTATAAAAATCCACGAATATCCATATACATAGAAAGGGCAATGAGGTAAATTAATACTTTAATACTCAATACACTGACCTTGCAGCATTGTTTCACAATAGTTTTATTGGGGGTGTATAGAATTGCAAAAATTCAGTTTACAAATGTAGTGAGTTAAAAACAAGCAAGCCACAGCAGGACTGGTCTCTGAAACCCAAGCAGACAACACTACTAGGTTCTCCATGAAGAAGGTACTTAGTGGGACACTGACACCCCAGAAGGGGTACCTTGACTCACAGAGATGGACATGTACTAGCATTTGACTTTGTTACCAGCAGTTATGAGTGTACACTGGTAAATCCTGCCTATCGTATCTGTTTTCATCATACAAAAATAAGAGAGAAAGAAAGAAAGCTACAAATAAAACCAATGAAGCACTAAACTAAAATCTGAAGTATAGGGAAAACTCTGAACAAAGCCTCTGTGTGACAGTGCAAGTTCAGCCTCTCAAAAAGTTAACACATTTCCTGTCCGGAACAGTTAGTGATGGCTCCAGTCCTGGAAAACACACAGGTGGAGCGGTCAGTGTGTCCAGTAGGATACTGTACATTGGTG
>NW_022906373.1:0-275 GCF_012274545.1 Fukomys damarensis | reverse complement strand
CAAGTAAAATACACATGAATTAGTAAAAGAAAATAACCAGGACTTATGACCCTGGGACATAGCATCTGGTATGTCCGAGGTTGAACAAGGACTTTCTCCTGCTTATGCTATCAGACTTGCAGGGGACAAGTGATCACCCACAAATGGAACAAGATCTATCCAGGGCATAGGACAAGGTGGGATTCCATGAAGCAGAGGTGCACAGAAAACATCAAAAGTGGAAGAGAAGCAGATGTTAAGAAAATCCTGCCACTGGCCATCTCCATCCTAAACAC
>NW_022906372.1:0-214 GCF_012274545.1 Fukomys damarensis | reverse complement strand
TAGGCTCTCTGGAGAAGCAGGGTAAACCCCATGCGGTGTCAGGACTGATGATGTTGCGCATAAAAAGATATGAAAAGTATTGCTCTGAGACCGAGGCTTTCTGGGGATAGCAGGGGAATTCCAACGCAGTCTGAAAATATCTTGAAAGAGCCAGGAAGGAGGCTGCCCTCAGGTTTTTATGGTAGTTGAAAGTGGGTGAGGGCCTCTGTGCATG
>NW_022906371.1:0-633 GCF_012274545.1 Fukomys damarensis | reverse complement strand
GTTATTGTCTGGCAAAATCTCAACTTTGAGCCCCACCCTTCACCTTCTTCAGTGTCTCTACCAAGCTCTTTTGCTACAAATTCATGATCTTCAAATGCTGACCTTTGCCCTGGCCAGCTTTTTCACCTGTTCCACAAAGGTAACCACCAAAATGAACCTTTCTTGTAACACTTCTGGCAAATAAATTTGATTCTCCTGAAAACAAAATGAAATCATCTCATAAGAAGTCTTTCAGTTTCTTATGCTAAATTTACATATCTCACCAAATGCAAACCTATGTTCTCTGTGCTCCTCTCTCTTCCTATCGTGATGGATCAAATGTCCCTTCTGACTCCAAAAGTCCGTCAATTCACATCCTTTTAAAGACCTCAATTGATGGTTTAATTCCTTTGTGTCCTTCAAACCTAGTCTCTGTGTAAGCCATCCTTTGGATATTCAAATACCTCGTGGTAGCTCCTGTCTTTCAGAAAACTCTCTCTTTGCTTACTATCCTCTTTCCATGTCATGAAATCACACTTTTCAGCAGAGCCATCTGTACACATTCTCCCTGCTCTTTCCTTCATAATCTTTCTTTATTAAATTGTAATATGAATAAGTCCATCTAATAACACATTTTAGCAATTCTCAAAAAAT
>NW_022906370.1:0-316 GCF_012274545.1 Fukomys damarensis | reverse complement strand
TGCCTCATCTCATGGGAATTAGACCTAAATTCTGTCCCATGTTCATTTCTTCCATTGCTTATTGGAGTACATTGATCATTGTCTATCTATTTGCCAGAGGTTCTCTCCACTGTTTTTGGCAAGAACATGAAACTGCTAGAGTGATTAAGACAATTAAGAAAAAGAAAAGCCACAGAAAGCAAGATAGTCACAAAGAGACTAAATGTACTGACAGCAACCAGATCACCTCTGGTGAGGAAAATCGGATTCACATTCTACAGCAGCTGCACACCCCACAGCAGCCAGTCTGAGCAGCCAGGTTACAAATACTAGAGCA
>NW_022906369.1:0-218 GCF_012274545.1 Fukomys damarensis | reverse complement strand
TGAGATCCAAACCTTCTGCAAAGGACAGTGGAATGCAATATCCAGATGCACTAAGAAGAGAATATTTGATACCTAATTCTAAGGGAAAAGATTCAGGAAACAACTTGCATAAAGCACGGTCTTGGGATCTTGACAGAACTCATCCCTGGTCACCAGCTGTGATGCCCGAGGCAAAGAAAACTACAGGTTCATTTGCTGAGGAATCTGGAAAGAGTCAT
>NW_022906368.1:4510-4991 GCF_012274545.1 Fukomys damarensis | reverse complement strand
TAATATATTTCTAATCTTAGAAAATTTGACTTAATTTATCATCCCATTTTGTGATTTACAAATTCATATTACAATGTCTTTAGTGATGGAAATCTGACTTTGGACTATTCTGATTAGTAAAAACAAAACAATAAGATAAATATGAATAATAAGGATTTTAATATTAAATATACTGTTACTTTCTCAAACTTTTACAAATAAATTCCAACTTTCAACTCAGAGACTTATAATTTCAAGTTCTGAAAGTTCAGGGATTTGCATGATTTTTTTTTTAATGGCAAAGTCAAGTCACATTTACAATTGTATTATCTCAGCAGAAATGCAGACTCTGATTAAGAAGAGTGAGAAAAACAGATGCGATAAATATTGTATACTGAGTCACAAGTGAAACAGTCCAGTAAAACTGGTTTCATGCATATAATTTATTTTTAATTACTGTGTTATTGTATGTTTCATGTAAGTATATAATTACAGTTTAATT
>NW_022906368.1:1965-3290 GCF_012274545.1 Fukomys damarensis | reverse complement strand
CTGTTAAACTTAGTTTCATAATATAAGTTGCATTATCAACATTCTTCATAAAGTTCATGGCTTTAATTTAAGCTTTTGTCTTTTCAGGTGGCTGTTAATGTATTTTTGCTGCACCAGACATGGGAAATAGAAACAATGTCACTGTATTTATTCTCCTAGGTCTCTCCCACAACAAGAACATTGAAATCTTTTGCTTTGTATTATTTTTATTTTGCTATCTTGCTATTTGGCTGGGGAATGTGCTCATAATGATTTCTATCACCCACACACAGCTAATTGACCAGCCCATGTATTTCTTCCTCAATTATCTCTCGCTCTCGGACCTTTGCTATACATCCACGGTGACACCCAAGCTAATGATTGACCTACTAGCAGAAAGAAAGACGATTTCCTATAGTAACTGCATGCTGCAGCTCTTTAGCACCCATTTATTTGGAGGCATCGAGATCTTCATCCTCACGGGGATGGCCTATGACCGCTACGTGGCCATCTGCAGGCCGCTGCACTACATTGTAATCATGAGCAGGCCCAGGTGTAACTGCATCATCTCAGCCTGTTGTTCTGGGGGATTCCTGCACTCGGCCAGCCAGCTCCTCCTCACCATCTTCTTACCGTTCTGTGGTCCCAATGAGATAGACCACTACTTCTGCGATGTGTACCCTTTGCTGAAGTTGGCTTGCACGGACACACACACAGTTGGTCTCTTGGTCATTGTTAATTCGGGTCTGATTGCACTGATGACATTTGTAATTTTGATGGTGTCTTACGTCCTGATTTTGTGCACTATTAGGGTGTACCCTGCTGAGAGCCGTTCCAAGGCGCTCTCAAAGTGTGGTTGCCACATCATGGTGGTGGTGCTGTTCTTTGTGCCCGTGCTCTTCATTTACTTAAGACCAAACATAACTCTTCCTGCAGATAAAGTATTTGCTCTTTTCTATACCATCATTGCTCTGATGTTCAACCCTTTGATTTACACACTAAGAAACCTGGAAATGAAGGATGCCGTCAGGAAAATGTGTCATCAGAACTGTTTGGGAAGGAGCTAAGTACTATGTAAGCCAATTGAGAATTTCATTTTATGGCTCAGTGCTGGGTCTCAGAATTGAAATGGAATGATATGAAAACAAGGCTACATAAAGATAGGTAGGAGGAATAAGTTACAGTGCTCTGTTGCACTGTGGGATGCCCATGGTTAATTTACTGTATATTTAAAAAGAGATAGAAGAGAGGATTTTGAATGTTCCTAACTCAATGGGTGTCAAGTTTTCTTTTCATGTCTGTTCTTTCTGTATTTTCACATCGCTGCTCAGTCCTCTTAACTCTTT
>NW_022906368.1:0-660 GCF_012274545.1 Fukomys damarensis | reverse complement strand
ATATACTCTTCTTTTATCCTAGACACAGCATCTTGCCTTTCGCTTCGTGAGGCCATCATGTTATGCCCCAGAAGCCTCAATCCAGAGAAACCTTAGGGTTTTTTTCTGTAACAGGTTGTTTTATTTGAAATAAGAAATGAAAATGGAAGTCAAGCTGAACGGTTTAGGAAAAGCCACAGTTACTGTCCATGGCGCATCCCTCTGAGGCAAAACCATCAAATGAAGTGAAAGATGCCATAGGAATGAAGGCGCCTGCATCTGGCACGCTGGAAGGCAGCCTGAGGACTGCACAGCCACCTGAGATGAGCCGCTGTGCTAGTCATTTTATATTCATAGGAAAGTGTGTTCCATGTGCTTATATTTGCTCATTGTAGAGCTCAAAAAGCCAATGTGAGCATTCCAATCTTCACTAGGAAAGACTATTTTACTTATACATTTAGAAGCTGTAGAAATAATACTGGGTGGTTATACACATCCACTGGGGTCTTTATCAGATGGGACGGGGCCACCAGAGTGGGAAGGAGGGGACACTTCGGGAAAGAGGCTTTCAAGAAACCCGGGAAGCAAGGGTGGTGCTCTATGTTACGATATAAAGGGATCTGTGTAATGAGCCGTCACAGTGTATACATACATAGTTACAGATAGTTTTGAATTCTGCAC
>NW_022906367.1:0-227 GCF_012274545.1 Fukomys damarensis | reverse complement strand
GTCAACACAAACCATCAGAAAGCAATTATTTGGATTGGACAGCACAAAGAACACTATAGGAGGGTTCAAGGTCTGTTATGTAGTAATATCAACTGATATTTGCTGTTTTTTATGAAAAAATAAATTTTATCACAAAGTAATAAGAAAAAATAGTCAATATGCTTTGTATCATTATCTTCAAAGTACTTCCTAAGAGTACAAGATATAAACCAAAAAGATTCTTACAA
>NW_022906366.1:0-204 GCF_012274545.1 Fukomys damarensis | reverse complement strand
CCTGAAGAGACTTAATGTTGATAACAGATAGCAAGAGGTTCATGCTGACTGACACAGGTCTCATTTTAACTTGGTCTTAAACACCCAGAAGAAAAGAATAACCAAAAGAGGTATAAAATAATGCCAAAGTAACAAAGCTAAATATATATATAAAAAAAAGGGCTCCAATCACTGACCCCCTTCTGGCAGGTTCCAGCTCTACCA
>NW_022906365.1:0-242 GCF_012274545.1 Fukomys damarensis | reverse complement strand
CCCAGCACCCAGCGAGGCTGTATCCTCACCAGTGACTGATGCCTCCATGACTCTCACACCCGTGCCCTCTACTGAGAGCAGCTCTGCATCCTCCGCCACTGTAGGGACCAGCACGACGGACACCGCTCCTGGTGCCAGCAGGGCCACCAGTGCAGAGCCTGTGGACAGCACCAGTTTTTCAGCTGCTACGAAGCACACCAGCCCAGTGCCCACTTCTAGCCTGGGCTCCTCCCTGCCTATCA
>NW_022906364.1:0-877 GCF_012274545.1 Fukomys damarensis | reverse complement strand
CCTTTAGCTCCTTTCTTCCCATTTCACAATGTCAGTAATCTTATTAGGATCTTATGTATTACTGCATTTTATTCACACCAGAGAAACTATTCGCTATTTACATGTGTGTGACTTGTTTATTTCACTTAGGAGTGTATCTTCAATATGTATCCATTTTCCTATGAATTAACAGTACTATCTTGCATATACATCAATATCTAAGCAACTGCACAGATTATTCTTCACAGTCTTTTTGCCCCAAGGCCATGGAAAAGTGTAAGGACGCAGGATTGGCCAAGTCCATCTGGTGTCCAACTTTAACTGCCGGCAGCTGGAGATGATCCTGAACAAGCCAGGGTTCAAGTACCAGCTGGTCTGCAACCAGGTGAGCCCTCTCAGTATTCCTTTGTTCTGCTATCCATTCCTTTTTTCCTGTATCACTGCCAGGAATCCATATGTCCTGCTCTCCTGTTCATCTAAATTTTATAGAGCAGAGAATATGGAGGAATCTTAGTTGTATCTCTGCTTAGTAATGTTTTGATGAAGAGGGTTGAGAGGCCATGGGCTGGGCTGTGTGTAAGAATCTGGAGATGCAAAGGCGAAGAAGGTAGGCTCCAGTCATTAATTAGGCCTCAAAGAGAAAGTGCAGGTCCCCATGAGCTAGGAAGCGTAACTGAAGATGGGTGGGTTCAAGTGCTCCGGAGATAGCTGTGTGTAGGAAGAAAGGCCACAAAGATGTGGAAATTAGAAGATTAGGCTGGAATGAAAATAAGAAATGTGGTAGGGTTGTCAGTGTGATTCTGATGCCTGAGACATCATCCTGGCATCCCTGCTTTCAGGGGTCTTGATCAGAGCTACAGCTACAGGGAAAATTAACTGGATAATATAAAAGTCGTGC
>NW_022906363.1:0-259 GCF_012274545.1 Fukomys damarensis | reverse complement strand
ACCATATATTTCTTAATTTTCTTATTTTGCAAATATTCTGGAAAAAGCAATCTTATATGTTCTATACCTAAGACATTGCAAGGTGCAAAGCAACTAGCCATTTCTAATTTCCATATCTTATCATATAATTGCAGTTCTACTTCTATAATTGGTACCATTCTATCTATGTTATTCACTCCTTGAATGACCATAGTTCTCTTCCCTTTCGCTTGATTTGGATGTTGGGTAATTATGCTTATCTGACTTCCAGTATCTAGGA
>NW_022906362.1:0-254 GCF_012274545.1 Fukomys damarensis | reverse complement strand
ACAACACCATAAGGCCCAACAGAGCAAATCAAATAGGCAAGGCAAGAAACTAAAAGGAGAGGGGATAAAAAGTAAAAAGTGTCAGCCAAAGGACAATAACATGAAAATAATAAGTCAATACATATCAGTTATAACCATCAATGTCAATGACCTCAATTCACCAATCAAGAGAAAAAGACTGCCAGAATGGTTTAAGAAGCAAAATCCAACAATATGTTGTATATAAGAAACACACCTAGTGCAAAAAGAAGCCC
>NW_022906361.1:0-1307 GCF_012274545.1 Fukomys damarensis | reverse complement strand
GTTGGTCCCAGACCATAGGTCCTGATGTCCCCAAATATGGCCTGCTTCCCTCTGGGTCTTTGCCCGTGCTGTTCTCACTGGTAGAATGCTCTTTCCCGCCTTTTCCTGTTTGTCCATTAAGACGTCGCCACTTCCCTGACAAGACAAAATTGGTACCTCCTCTCTCCGCATCCTGAGTCCCACAGTTATGCAGTAGACTAATTACTGTCTTAAGGGCTTAAGGTCCCTGAGAGCAAGGGCTGGCCTCTGGTTCCACTGGGTGGCATTGGAGCCCAGCCTGGTGTTCTGTGGGACAAGTGAATCTCTGAATCCAGGCTGCGGGACTTTGTGCACAGGGGACTGTCCCCCCACCCAATTCTTTAGTGTGTCACATAGCTCCTGTGCTGCTCCTGACAGTGAACTGGCCCTTGAAGCCTGATTCCTTCTGCAGCCTTTCTTCTCTCTGGTGAGATGACAGAGAAGTGATAGCTTTCCTGAGCTCATCTCATTCCACACGACCTCTAGTGCTGTCTGAGGACACAAGCAATGAGCATGGCACGTGTGGCCATTAGGGTGTATTTGGGGTGTTGTCCCTGCAATGGGCCCAGGGCACAGTCCCACCAGTCTGCCCTGGCCACTGGACAGCGTGGGTTACCAGGGTCTCCTGTCCGGCTTGGTCCAACATTTTAAGTGATGAGAAGGTAGGAGGAAGGAAGGATCCCTGGCTTGGTCCAACATTTTAAGTGATGAGAAGGTAGGAGGAAGGAAGGATCCCTGGAGAAAATCATCAAGACCCCAGATTTTTATGGAAGCAGAGAAACTTTGAAAGGCTCATGTGGAGTCTTAGTCTGGACCAGTCTTTAGTTCACACTTGGGCTCTGGGGCTGGGGATTCTAGCCCCATTCGTGGTCCTTATACAGCAGTTGCCCAGCTCAGCTTCTGACACGGAATCCCCTCTTGATGCTGCCTCTAAGTGGCCCCAGCGCTCCATCCATCCCCACCCTATATAGCTACCTCCCGAACAGCAAAGGGCAGGAGAGGTCACGGGTGGGTGGTACTTTGTAAGGGGTAAAGTACAAGGCTTTGGGATAAGCAGTATAATCCATGTGTGTGCCGAACACTGGGGGCCACCTTGGGTGCTTTCACAAAGCTACAAAGATGATGAAGACTTCACAAATAAACCATGTGACCAAAGAAGGCCCCTTTCAACCACACCCTTTTCCTGTTCAAACTGTCCCTCTGTTCACAGTGCCTAGAAGACCTCAGATCTTTGATGTTTTTTTCAAACAATCCCTGACCTTCCTTGTGCAGTATGTGGCCACTTCTAC
>NW_022906360.1:0-221 GCF_012274545.1 Fukomys damarensis | reverse complement strand
ACCCCACAGTACACCTTATAGACTGTCAGGGGAATATAAGTCATCATTTCCATTTTGCTGAGTCCTTCATATGGAGCAAAGACAAAACTTGCTTATTGTCACTGAATTCCCTAGGCAAAGAGTACCCTTTGACCTCAGTAAATGTTTGTTGATTGAACTGTTTTTTCAAAAGGCTAAGAATATAAGACAGTATCCATCCAGCTTCCAGCATTGGTAATCAA
>NW_022906359.1:0-293 GCF_012274545.1 Fukomys damarensis | reverse complement strand
TACCTCATATAACTATCATTTTTGTAGTAGACCATTTAAGAGGTATTTTACTAATTTTTCAGCATAGATATAGATATAGATATAGATATATATCCCCTGGTACCAGGGATCGAGCTCAGGACCTTGCACTTGCAAGGCAGGCGCAGTGCCACCCTGGTAATTGCCATTCCATTCCTTGCTCCTAGTTCTACTGATTTAGACACCACATATGAGATAAGGTGGTATTTGCCTTTGATTTATTTCACTTAGCAAAATATCCTTCTGGTTCATCTCCATTTTCAAAATTAGCTGAA
>NW_022906358.1:0-348 GCF_012274545.1 Fukomys damarensis | reverse complement strand
AAAATCTGTACACATCGTCTTGGATCACAGCTGTCTCTGTCAGGGGTGCTTTTTAAGCTGTTACAAATAACCAACTATACAGTAGTGGAAACAATAGGTTTATTTTTTTCTCACAGTGACCGTTCATCCTGATATGTCAGTTTCACTGGATGAGGAAATGCCTAGCAGATCAGTATATTAGGATCCTGGGTATGTGTAGGTAGGTCATGAAGGTGCGATCTTGAATACTGCATGGTCCCTTCCCATTTCTCTCTGGTACTGTTTCCATGCCCTGCTTCCCAGTATCCATGAGCTAAGCAGCTTTTCTCTGCCTCGCCCTTCCATTATGGTGTTTCTACCTGGGATAAT
>NW_022906357.1:0-211 GCF_012274545.1 Fukomys damarensis | reverse complement strand
CAGAGGACTCCCCAGTGTGAATACTGATACCAGTGCCAGCATATTCTGTGTGAACCTTTGCAATGGGCAAGATTCACTGAGGTTTGTTTATTTATTTTTTATTTAATAAGAAACAGAGACACTGGAATTAAGGGTTTGAGACCCTTATTATTTTATTCCTACTGCAGTAAATTCTACCTTACATTGTGATTACCAGCGCAGCATCTCTCTG
>NW_022906356.1:0-621 GCF_012274545.1 Fukomys damarensis | reverse complement strand
AAACCTTGCCCTAAGTGCCAACAGAGGGGACATTGGGGTTTCGACTGCCCCCTGGTGTCCACCTACCATCAAGCCGCCAGCCCTGCTGCTCCCCAGAGTGATGACCTGATAGGTCTGGTGACAACTAAAAGGCTTATAAAGAGGCCCTGGCACAACTGGCCTAACGCAGATCACTGCCCAGGAGCCCAGAGTGACCTTTATTGTGGCTGGTAGGACTATTGTTTTCCTATTAGACACTGGTGCCAGCTTTTCTGCATTGAGAGAATATCGGAGACCTTACCTCCCTGTCTCAGACCTCTGTTGTTGGGGTAGAAGGTAAAAAACAATGCTCTCGACAGACTCCCCTACTGTCTTAGGCAATTGGCGACTTTTCATTTCTTCATTCCTTCCTAGTCCTCCCATCCTGTCCTGTTCCCTTATTGGGTCATGGCATTTTATCCCAGATTGGGGCGTCCATTCATTTTTCTATACCGAGCCCTTCCAACACTCCAATGTTTTCCTTTTGTCTTCTGTTATCCCAACCTATTGAACCTCCAGTCCCCACCTCACTGCTTGCCTTATCTGCTGTTTTTCACTCGGTAAACTTGCCTCTCAGAAAATGTGCTTACCCTTTGGAAGAAG
>NW_022906355.1:0-330 GCF_012274545.1 Fukomys damarensis | reverse complement strand
TGAGGACAGGAGGGCATGTTGGCTGTGTGCTCGGCAAAAGTTTGGAAATGTTGCTTATGTCTGAAAGGAGAATCTGTTTGTGTCTAGAAGAAAAGAAGTTTAACTTTTCAACTTTCATTTTGCGATGCAAGCTACACAAGGAGTGTGATATTTGGTCCCCAGCAAAAGCACAGAATAGATATTCATTCATTCATCATATATTCCACAAGTCTCATTGGAGGGTGACGATACAAGTGCTTTGCTAGGTTGAGGAGAAAATGCAGACCACAAGGCCCCGGTGCTGGGGTCCTGAAGGCAAATGGGAAAACCACAGGCTGCTTTGAGAAGGGA
>NW_022906354.1:0-520 GCF_012274545.1 Fukomys damarensis | reverse complement strand
GGAATCTGGTTGTTATCATTAAAATTTTGATAGATATTTCATTTACCATATCATAGCCAAACTAAGTATTGAAGATATTTAATAAATTGATACCAAACTCTAGGGCAAATTTAGGATTCACTAGAATCTGATTCAGGGGACACTTTGGTCTTTGGTTTAATGAAAGTGCTAAAAATCACTGCATATTGAATAAATGCTATGACTACTTGAAGACATTAAGCTTTAAATTAGTTAAAACAATACTATGTGATTGGACAAAGTATCAAGCATCTTGTACATTCTTTGCACAGTTGATTTTGTATCATCATTAGCCACAATTGACCATTGCTTCCTTCAATATACTACCTTGCTGGTTTCTTGATACGTATTGTGGCTTAGATCAAAATGTCCCCCAAAAGTCTAATGTGTTCAGAGGTGGGGCTTTCAGAAGAAGCTCTTTTCAGAAAAGCTGCTGGGGGTGTGTGTGGCCATCACTGTAATCAGCAGATAAAATCTGTCTTTTTTTTTTTTTTTTTTTTTT
>NW_022906353.1:0-1209 GCF_012274545.1 Fukomys damarensis | reverse complement strand
AGATTCCACCTCACCCCACAAAGAATGGCTGCTATCAAGAAATCAAAAAATAACAAATGTTGGTGGGGTTTGGGGGAGAAAGGAACCCTTCACCACTGTTGGTGGAAATGCAGACTGGTGCAACCATTATGAAAATCAATATGGAGATGCCAGTTTTTAAATTTAATCCAGGGAAAGTCCACTGACAGAGGTAAAATTCCAACCTTTCATTTGCACATATCAGATACATATCTGCCTAGTAACATGAAAGATGACAATTGCAGAAAAATTGAAAGTAAGTGTCGGGCTGGGGATTTAGCTCAGTGGTTCTGCCACCAGCCTCTCAAATACAAGTACCACAGTTTGAGCCTTGGTACCAAAGAAAAAGTAAGTATAGAAGGAAAATGATTTCACTGAAAAGAAGGAAATGTTGACCTAGTGTTTCTAAAATACAAAAACTCTAGTTTGGTTTGCTCCTGAAACATAGTGCCCATATCTTAATTGTGTGTGTCTGTGTGTGTGTGTGTGTGTGTGTGTGTGTGTGTGTGTGTGTGTGTACTCTGGTAGTTAGTGAACCTAAATTGGAATTTCTCTTTCAAAGAATAGATGAACTCATAATTTAATCTATCATCCTGGAAGAATGTGGATAGCCTGATACTTCGTGCATTCTTTCCCCAAAGGGTATAATCAAAATTGACTTAATAGCCATTTACCAAGATTATTTAGAGGCTATAAATTTTAACTGATCATAACCTACAGATTTCTTAATTCCTCAGAGCACTTCTATCAAGTGGAGTAAAATTTAAGCTAATGATTAAGAAAATAACTTGAAAGCAAGGGAACTTGGAGATAGGTTATAAATCACAGTAAAAGGGTAACAAGTATAACACCCCCCACCTTAAATTTCAGGGCTCAGCGAGTTGAGCAAAAGTCACACTGAAGAGTTTTACCGGTAACCCTAAGAGAGTCTAAAATGCTAACTTTACGAAAGTAGCCACTTGACCTCTACTTGAAGGTCTATCTACTTTCCAGAGTAAATTACTCTTGCAAATCTGATCAGCATGAAAAATGAGGAAAATCTGTTTTCTGCTTTAGCCTTGAACTCCCTCCCAGGACATTCTCTGTAAGGGAAGAAAATGAGAAAAGAGCAAAATGACAGTTCTTCTGAAACAGTTGCCTAGAGGACTCCATTTCTCAGGTTTCAAACTAAAGAGAGAGAGATCACCAAAA
>NW_022906352.1:0-1494 GCF_012274545.1 Fukomys damarensis | reverse complement strand
TTAACAGAGAAGCCCTTCAGGCCTAAGCGAGTGCCTAGCATCTTTGAGTGCACACAAGCCTCCCGAACTCCGTATGCTTGGGAATAGGTTCAGTTTGACGTTAGAACACAAACTCACTTTGCAGCGGGCTTCTGCGGTTTAAAGTGCAGTATTCCCCGGGAAACAGCTTCTCTCGCCTCTTAGCCGTTTAAAGTGAAAGCGGTCAGTTTCATGAATATGAAGTACTCCACAGAGAAAGGTGCTGCAACTCTTTGAGTTTACCAGCGAAGTCCACCTCTTATGTGGAATACAACTGTATTCCTTTTTGTTTGTAGGTGTCTGCCTGGCAGAGATTGAAACACTGTTGTGAGGCCCTTTTATCACAGAGGCCCTTCAGTCCTAAGAGACTGCCTAGCACCTCTGAGTGCACCCAAGCCTCCAGAACTCTGTATACTTGGGGATAGTTTCTGTTCGACGTTAGAACACAAACGAAGTTTGCAGCGGGCTTCTGCGGTTTAAAGTGCAGTATTCCCCGGGAAACAGCTTCTCTCGCTGCTTAGCCATTTAAAGCGAAAGCAGTCGGTTTCATGAATGTGAAGTACTCCACAGAGAAAGGTGCTGCAACTCTGTGAGTTTACCAGTGATGTCCACCTCTTATGGGGAGGACAACTGTATTCCTTTTTGTTTGTAGGTCTCTGCCTGGCAGAGATTGAAACACTGTTGTGAGGCACTTTTAGCAAAGAAGACCTTCAGTCGTAAGACAGTGCCTAGCAGCTCTGAGTGCACACAAGTCTCCAGAACTCTGTATACGTGGGGATAGTTTCTGTTTGACGTTAGAACACAAACACACTTTACAGATGGCGTCTGCGGTTGAAAGTGCAGTTTTCCCTGGGAAACAGCTTCTCTCGCCGCTTAGCCGATTAAAGTGAAAGCGGTCTGTTTCATGAATGTGAAGTACTCCACGGAGAAAGGTGGTGCTACACTTTGAGTTTCAAGGTGAAGTCCACCTCTTATGTGGAGTACAACTGTATTCCTTTTTGTTTGTAGGTCTCTGCCTGGCAGAGATTGAAATACTGTTGTGAGGTACTTTAAGCAGAGAAGCCCTTCAGGCCTAACAGTGTGCCTGTCATCACTGAGTGCACACAAGCCTCCAGAACTCTGTATACTTGGGGATACGTTCAGTTTGACGTTAGAACACAAACTCACTTTGCAGAGGGCTTCAGCCGTTTAAAGTGCAGTTTTCCACGGGAAACAGCTTCTCTCGCCGCTTAGCCGTTTAACGCAAATGCGGTCAGTTTCATGAATGTGAATCTCCACAGAGAAAGGTGCTGCAACTCTCTGAGTTTCCCAGTGAAGTCCACCTCTTATGTGGAGTACAACTGTATTCCTTTTTGTTTGTAGGTCTCTGCCTGGCAGAGATTGAAATACTATTGTGAGGCACTTTTACAAGAAAAGTCCTTCAGGCCTAACAGAGTGCCTAGCAGCTCTGAGTGCACACAAGCCTCCAGTACTCTG
>NW_022906351.1:0-243 GCF_012274545.1 Fukomys damarensis | reverse complement strand
TGTCACTGTGTGACTGTGTCCCCAAAGGCTGTCCCAGTGATGGAGTTCTGGACAGACTAACAAACTGATTGGCAAACAGACTCCCACAGCCTTAGAGAAGAGGCAGAAAGAGTACTCTTGGGGGCTGCTCCTTGCCTGTGAGGAGGGCCCTACGTGGGAGTCAGGGCACAGCCTGGGATACCCAGTCGCTAAGGTGGAATCTCCTTCCGGTCCCAGGCGGAAGAAGGCAGGTGGCACTATGGC
>NW_022906350.1:0-1738 GCF_012274545.1 Fukomys damarensis | reverse complement strand
AAATAAGGTCTAAATCAGTGAAGTTTAGAAACTGACAGAATATCATGCCATAATGTTTAAATTTATAATTTATATTCTCATATTACAGTTCATTTCTTTTGAATTAAAAAATAAGCTTTAGCATGGAATAGAGTTGTCTTTAATCATTAAAAACTGAGAAGTAATGATCAGACTTATTCTTGTTAATTGAGGAATAAAATAGTGTCATAAATTTCTTAATTGGATCATCCATAGCTCAAAATTATTAACAATTATGGTTGTTTTCCTCTTCAGTAATGAGTTCTGTTACTTTTTTAGATTTTCCTGACCAAATATAATAATTAGTAATGTAGTAATCTGTTAGTATGTGATTTTGTGTTTTATTAACTTTATAAAAATTACTACAAAAATAAACTAAAAGTCACAGTGATCCCTCGTTTTCTGTCAGTCTGGCAATTCAAGGATGTTTTGGGTTCCCCAAATAAAACTTTACCGAAGATGTAGCCTAGCTGTAGATCATTTGCTTACCAAAAATTAGATATACAAATAGTTTTCTGGCAAAATTTCAAAAGCACCAAAGGAAAGCATAGAGTCAGGGCAACTTAATTTTTGAATTTGTGATAGCTGCTTCCTTCCTATTTTGGGTCAGTATTGCTCAATCTAGCCCTAATGTATGTACACATAATGAAATGCCCAACAATAGCTATGAAAGGTTTTCAAGAAAATTGCTTGGAGCCCAGAACTCATAAAAGCTTTTGTGCTCATGTTTTGTGAATATTACCAAATTGTACTGCATCTAGTGCAATGTTGATTCAATAAACATTTATGGATCATTTTCCATTTTTACACTGCTAGCAGGTAATATGTAAGAACAGTCCTATTACTGTTTCTCCAAAAGGTTATTGTACCACTAGTTTCATGAGGGACACAGTGAACCAGATAGTCCAAGTTAAGTAAGTTTAGAAAATGACCTCATAACCTGTTGCCCATATGACTATCACCAGATTTATAATATTTATTAGCCAATAGGCTCTTAAATGCCTTGCTATGATAAAGACCTAGTTTCCTCTCTTTCTCCAAGTTCTTGGTGTATAAGCCTTCCTTTAAAACAAACTCCCTTGAAACAAAAAACAATCCAATCAAAAAAACCTCTCCAGTCAAATTTGCTGTTTAGGTAGACTGTGGTTTAGGGAGATCTTGATTCAGTACAGCATTAAAAGGCATTGTATTGCTTTGATTTAGAATGTATCTATTTCATAATGTGTATTTTGAGTTATGCAGGTGATTGTATATATTAAAAAGCAGTTGTTAAGTAATTTTAGATGTATCTATTTTCTAAAGTTGAAATTTCTATTTCAGAAATATTCATATTCAAATAAGATGACATTTCCTCATTTTTGTTTTTGAATATCTAAAATAATTACAGGATGACAATCTAATGGATGTTCTACAGCTACTTGTTGCATTAATGTCAGAACATCCTAATTCTATGATTCCTGCTTTTGACCAACGGAATGGACTACGGTAAGAGTTAATATATCAAGAGTTTTAATTTTACTCAGTACAAGGGATTAGTGTGGCATTAATGTTAAACATAAGAAGTATTACTTGATCTTACATTATGAAATGAGTTTACATCATGCAATGAGTTAAAGCTTAAGATTCCCTTATTTCATGTGTTACAGTTTTTGAATGAATCTGAAAATACAGATGATATGTTATTACTTCTTGCTCCTTAATTTGTGAAGACAGATTTTTT
>NW_022906349.1:0-264 GCF_012274545.1 Fukomys damarensis | reverse complement strand
TCAGCGCTGCACTACATCTGCACTGTCTCTTCCTGTGGGATGCACTGAAATTCATATTCTCCTCTTCTGTCTGTCTCTGTCCCGGTCTCTCTGCCTCTCTCTCTCTCTCTCTGCCCCTCTCCGCACCTCCTGCTTCGCTGCTGATGTGCTTATGTTTTCTCAATCATGCTTTAAGAACTGACACCCCAATTAAGGAAATAGCTGGCTAAAATATAATTAGACTATCTTGCCTACAAAGATTTATTGATTTTTAAAGGCCTATTT
>NW_022906348.1:0-214 GCF_012274545.1 Fukomys damarensis | reverse complement strand
CATAAAGTAAAATAAGTGGAACAAAGTTGCAATGAGGTTCTGTGATACTGTAAAGTGTAGAAACTGAACACAGTAAGAGAGAATAGTTATTCACTTTGATTGATAAATATGCAGCTTGAATTGGCTTTGCTTTTAATTCATTAAACTAAGAACCAATTTCTCAGGAAACTGACTATTCATGGAGATTTTTTATGGAGATAAATATGATTTCATA
>NW_022906347.1:0-474 GCF_012274545.1 Fukomys damarensis | reverse complement strand
AATGTGTTGTCCGAAGCCTTTTTCCTTTCATCTAATGAGCATTACTCATTATTTCTTGACAATAATTATTTAACAAATCACTTGTTTTTCTTTAAGATACCACTTATACTTAGACATTTACCATAGTAAGATTAAAATATAGCTTAATTTCTGCAAAAGCATTGTGACATAGTCTTCATATCAGAAAAAAAAAAACTGATCTGTTTCTATGCCATTGTAAAGAAATTTGAGTTCCAGGAATATTCTGGACAAAATCAGAAACATCTAATAATAGTCCCTACTTCGCCAGCTTCCCAGCAATGTCATGGTGCCTTTTCCCCAGATAGTCTATTAGGATGCTGCCTTCTCATCTTGAAAAGGTAAGCAGTCCATCTTTGTCTGATGTGAAAGATTGCTCCTTTGGCCTGACTCCCTTTCTTCTCTCTAACCACCTGCCTTCCACCAAAATGCACTCCATGAAACTTTTTAAAATAA
>NW_022906346.1:0-500 GCF_012274545.1 Fukomys damarensis | reverse complement strand
GGCCCCTCTCTCCTGTTCCCTTGGCTTTTCCTGCCCTGGGGCTTGGAGCTGAGGGGCACAAGAACGGATTCTTCACTGGGTCTCAGTATTGCACCCCTCGAGGCCTGCTTGGGTCCAAGGCAGGACACGAAGTAGCCAGCTAGGACTCTCATACGGCAGCTGTTCTCTGTGTCCCTCATTGCCCAGCATCTGGGACCCCTCTGAGTTTCATCCACAGTTGCATCTGCAGAATGTGGCTATGCTGTGGAGCCAGACATGGCTAGAGGTGGTATAAGAGCCCCAGTGCACACCCAGCAAATAAGCCCTGTGTGTGCACCTGCCAGGGCCAGCAGATGTGCAAATGCGGATGAGAGTGTGAAACCCTGAGCTTGAAAAGATCACCTGACAAGAGATGTCCCATGACAGCAGGGGTTTATGTTTCATTTTGATTACACAAAGGAGCTCAATAAACTTTTGTTGGATTGCAAATATACATGTGCTGCTCAAGCAAGCACTGTTGG
>NW_022906345.1:0-400 GCF_012274545.1 Fukomys damarensis | reverse complement strand
GGTGCAACCACTGTGGAAATCAAAATGAAGATACCTCAAGCAACTAGGATTAGAAGTCCCATTTGACTCAGCTATTCCTCTGCTGGGTATCTTCCCAAGAGAATTAAAAGAATCACAGCACAGAGATATAAGTGCATCCATGTTTATAGTAACACAGTTTGTTATAGCTAAAACTTGAAACAGCCCAATTGCCCATCAACTAGAGACTGGATAAAGAAGATATGGTTTATTTACTCATCCATAAAGAATGAGAAACTAGAGAGATTTATAGCTAAGTGGATACACATTGAGGCAATACTCTTGAGTGAAATTAATACTAAGTTGCACATGGGTAAATACCAAATAGTTTCTCTGGTATGAAAATGTAAAAGTGTAAGTAAGAATCAAAATGTATAATTGA
>NW_022906344.1:0-225 GCF_012274545.1 Fukomys damarensis | reverse complement strand
AAGTGGCTCATTTCCTGTAGGAAAACTGATATGGAGTAAAGTATGGAGAACCTCTAAAAACAGCATTGAGACTCATTAATTAAAAGCAGAGTCATTGGAGATAGAGAGGCACTAATATGCCAGTCCTCCCTGGAGTCTGGGCTGGAATGATTCCCCACAGGAGTATTTTCAGTTCTGGGAGAGTGAATGATTCCAGGGTAATCAACCTCTGCCAAGGAGAGGGCA
>NW_022906343.1:0-235 GCF_012274545.1 Fukomys damarensis | reverse complement strand
AACCATCATATCTGAAAAAATAACATTTTGTCTAGGTAAAAATTTATAATCTCTGTGGGTTTGTTGAGGAAACATTCAGGCAAACATTTACATTGACAAATCACGAGATTACTCCTAGTACCAGATTATTTGGATAACAGATATCAAGGTACGACCTGATTCACAGGATCAGACACAGAGCATAGGACTTCTCTAAGATGTTCCAGGATCCATTCACCCAGAATAAGTAGATGTT
>NW_022906342.1:0-488 GCF_012274545.1 Fukomys damarensis | reverse complement strand
AGAACTCTGTATACTTGGGGATAGCTTCAGTTTGACGTTAGAACACAAACACACTTTACCCAGGGCTTCTGCCATTTAAAGTGCAGTTTTCCCCGGGAAACTGCTTCTCTCACCGCTTCGCTTTTTAAAGCGAAAGCGATCAGTTTCATGAATGTGAAGTACTCCACAGAGAATTGCTGCAACTCTGTGAGTCTACCAGTGAAGTCCACTTCTTATTGTGAGTACAACTGTAGTCCTTTTTGTTTGTGGGTCTCTGCCTGGCAGAGATTGAAACACTGTTGTGAGGCACTTTTAGCAGACAAGTCCTTCAGGCCTAAGGGAGTGCCTAGCAGCTCTGAGTGCGCACAAGCCTCCGGAACGCTCTATTCTTGGGGATAGCTTCAGTTTGATGTTAGAACACAAACGCTCTTTGCGGAGGGCTTCTACCGTTTAAAGTGCAGTTTTCCCCGGGAAACAGCTTCTCTTGCCGCTGAGCCGTTTAAAGCGAA
>NW_022906341.1:0-201 GCF_012274545.1 Fukomys damarensis | reverse complement strand
TTCCTCATTCGTCTCCGCTGCCCTCTGTATTTATGAGTCGTACTGCCCCTAGAGTCAGCATCACGCTGTCCCTTTTTATTCAGTGATTTACTAGAGGTAAAGAGAGAGGCAAAGACACGGGACTGGGACCCAGTACTTGGAGGCTGCTTCCCTTCTAACTCCACGACCTCTGGCAAATACTTGATGAGTTTCTATTTTTTT
>NW_022906340.1:0-232 GCF_012274545.1 Fukomys damarensis | reverse complement strand
CAGTGACTTATTGAGGGTGTCTGCATTTGTGTTCATTAAAGAGAATATAGTTTTCCTTTTTTTTAGCTGAGTCCTCATCTGGTTTTGGAATTAAGATAATGGTAGCTTTAGGAATGAGTTTTCCAGGAATCCTTCCTTTCAATTTTATTAAGGAATATTGGTGCTATATCTGTCATGAAGTTTTTGTAGAATTCAGTGATGAATCCATCAGTTTCTGGATTTTTCCTAGTTG
>NW_022906339.1:0-852 GCF_012274545.1 Fukomys damarensis | reverse complement strand
CCTGGCAGACCACAGCTTTTGATCACACAAGGAAGGGTGCAGCACCTGCAGCTCTCACTCACCGAGGTTCTGTATGTCATTGCAGGACACGTTCACATCACGGACTTCAACATAGCGACCGTCGTCAGAGGAGCAGAAAAGGCCTCCTCCATGGCTGGGACCAAGCCTTACATGGGTGAGTCCAGGTTCCACACCCAACTGTCCAGGTTTGCTTCCCCTCCAGCTTCCTGGTCATCCTCATCCTACACCAGCTCCACCTGTCCCCAGGTATGCTGGTCTCTCTCCAGCTTTCTGCCTTTCCCTCACTGTCTGCTCTGCTGGGAGACCCTCCTCTCCTGGGTTTTCCATAAAACCTTGGCTTAGGCTTGCACAGGTGGGAATAAAACAATCTTTTTCTTTCCCATTAAAATCTACTAGTATTATACGCATATAACTTGGTGTTGGTCATTTTGGGTGTCTATTCCTAGGCACATGGGTGCTCTTTTGGTGCACAATTTCTTACTGGTTTTGTTGTTGGGCCTTTTTTCAGAAGCATCATTTTCCTATGTATTCTGTTCCCGTGCTTTATCTTTAATGTCACCTGTTATTTGAATGTTTGTTTTCTTTGCCAATCTTCCACATGCATCATTTTCTCTCTACTATTTTTACTTCTTTCTTTGATTTTTAAAATTTTTCCCATTGTTGTCTTTGTCTGAAGGTTTTATTTAGTGCTCATTTGGTTTGCATGCTTTCTGGTAAAATTTTTACTTCTGATACAATTTGTTTTCATTTCCATTTATTTTCTGGGATTCCTTTGCCTGATTTCTGAGGTATTTTACTGTAATTTAGGTTGCTTTTCATGTTTTGTTTAAT
>NW_022906338.1:0-209 GCF_012274545.1 Fukomys damarensis | reverse complement strand
ACTCTTGAACAAATGAACTTAACAGATATTTACCCCGCAAAATCAGAATACAGATTCTTTTTGAATCTGAATTCAAAAATTCAGGCTGAATGTGGATCATTATCCAAAATAAACAACATACTCACTTATAGAAAATGTTTATGTAGGTGCAAAGGAATTGAAATTATCTCCTGTATATCATCAGAACATAGTGCAGTGAAATTGGAGAT
>NW_022906337.1:0-216 GCF_012274545.1 Fukomys damarensis | reverse complement strand
TCATATGAATTCCATTCCCTTGTTTCCTTCCCCCTACCCATCCCATTTCCCCTTCCTCTTTGTCCCTTTTCTTCCTATTTCACAGGTCCAAGCTGGACTCTGACTTGTGGTCCTTCTGCCTCAGTCTCCCAGAGCCCTGGGATTAGAGGCCCGTTTTAACTCACCGGGCAATCAGTTTTCAAAGCTGCGGATGTCATCTCTCTCTGGGGAAGAGGC
>NW_022906336.1:0-271 GCF_012274545.1 Fukomys damarensis | reverse complement strand
GAAATCTTGTTTTATAACCTTTATCATTTCATTTACCTTAAGTTTACATATAAAGAAAGATACCTACTATATATTGTAAAGATTATCTAGAATCTTACATATTTTGTCCTACACTTCCACTTTTTAAAGCTAATCACCCAATGACCCCGATGTGGAAAATTCAGAGTCTGGTGTGCAAGTGTGCAAGGAAGACTCTGGCTTCAACTACTTAAGAAATTCAGTTGAGGAGAAAGAGGAAAAGAACAATGGATCCGACCAAAAGCTAGAAATT
>NW_022906335.1:0-403 GCF_012274545.1 Fukomys damarensis | reverse complement strand
GGCCTTTAGCCCATAAGACGAATATGAAATGGATGCGTCTTTCTTAGCCTGAGAATTATATGAAAATGTACACCTTGTGAGGACATGATGTTTTCGGCAGCCCTCTACTTGGATGCTTCATTTATTATGCATGTGACTAACACAGACATTGTCTTTAAGAGATCATGTTTTACATTTTTCAAAGCAAGTAATTTCCGTCTGTTTCAAGAGAATGCACTTGACATTAAACAATGCTGCTTTTATCAAGAATACCATTCTGTTTGCTCTGTGTGTTTAACATTCTGTGGAGTACATGGAAGGTGAGGTACATTTTCAACTCAGTTGAAACAGAAAACCAAGCTTACTGTTCTAGTAGTTTTGTGCTGTTATAACGGAATTCCTGAGACTGGCTAATGTACAAAGC
>NW_022906334.1:0-823 GCF_012274545.1 Fukomys damarensis | reverse complement strand
TATAATGTTGCCAGCTTGGTGAGTGATATCACATCCATCCACCACCTGAGTCTCATCTGCACAGCCTGCTTGTCATTTGAAGTTCTCTCATCCCCACTGTCCTTAATGTCTTGAGAACTTTTCTGTTATTTGTTCAACTTTGACTTAAGTCAGACCTTGACTGGCTCTGTCTGGCTTCCTCCTCCACACTTTATTTCCCTGCCTCTGGTTGTACACACCTTCCCCTAAACCAGTGTTTCTCCTGCTAGTCTCTGAGATGCACATCTGATTGTCATTTCTTAATCTGAAATCCTCCACATCTTCCCACTGCCTGGGGTAAAATCCAGGCACCATAGTGTAGGTCCTAAGACCTATGGGCAGGGCCTCCCTCTGCTGCACCAAAATTCAACTTCACCTCCCCTCCTCTCTGCATAGAAGAGGACCCATATGGCAGACATTGAGCGATGAATGAAGGTATTAATAAGATAATATGAAGAGCTCAAATAAGTAATGCTAAAACTCAAGTAATGCAAAATTTACCAAGTGTCACAGATAATTCACGAAGTACAGATTAGTAGTACATAGAGAAATGTTGAACTCTTATTAAGGATCAAAGAAATTAAAGTCCAAAGACATTTTTACAAACCAGATAACCAAAGATTTTTAAGAGTTAATATACACTATTTACCAGAGCTTTGATACATTAGTACTCTCAGTTGGAGGGAGGATAGATTGACCTGGATAGATCAGAAGATAAATTTTCAGAGTAATAAAAACATTCTCTACCTGGAAAATGTTCTTTTTTTGCAAATGTATCTCTATGTACCTTCTACTCTGTGTGATA
>NW_022906333.1:0-1018 GCF_012274545.1 Fukomys damarensis | reverse complement strand
GCCCATACAGAATTATGGGGATATGTGGCCTCTCAGGATGAAATGAGAAGGGAAGGTGGGACATGGGTAAAAGTATTGGGGAAAGGAGGCATGACAAGGTCCCAGAATACATGCACAGAACAGTTTGAGGAGCCCTGAGCACAGAATCTCCCAATAATTTGAGCAGATTTTCAGCAGAATGGCTTAGACCTGACGTCATCCTGAGGTGTGGATGATACAAAAAGCATTTTCCATGTTATTTTTGCCTCTGCATACTCTCCTGCATGGTCCACCATCTTAGTGCTGTAGGATGTATTTCCGTTCCTACTTTTACTTGGCCCAAATTTGCTCTGCAGAGCCTGTTTCTTTTCTACCTTAAAAAACACTTTGCTACCATTAAAATACGTTAACTAAACAAAAACTTAATCACAGTGAGATGCCATTCATTTTTAAGTCACAGAATATCTTGATTTGGAAAGTGCAAATGATATAGAAAATGACATTTGAAGGAAGAAATAGGAATACCAATTTGGCTCACTAACAATACTGGAGCTACTGGAGGTAAGTGATTGTTTTGAACACAGGACTGTATTGCTTATTCAGATTCATCTCCTGGGCAAGATCCTATGGACTCGAATATGACTCCAAAGGGGGCGGTAAATAAAAACTGAAAAGAATTGTTTCTGTGCATTGTGACAAAGCAGTTCCAAGTTACTTGGCACAGACTGGAGAATTCTCAGAGCAAGTGATCATTGCAACTGGCCATCTGTGCTCAGAATGCAGTTTATTTTGTGCCACCTTCACCATGAAGCCCTGCTCAGCAAAGTCTCCAGGTAATACCTAGGTGCAGAGCCCTAAATTGTCCTGTAGATGTGGCTGCATCAGAAGAGAATAAAAAACAGGGTCCTGGGCATGGTGATCCACCTCTGTAATCTCAGCTGTATGGGAGGCTGAGGGAGGAGGATGGCAAGTTCAAGCCAGACCTGGGCAACTTAGTGACTTAGTGAGATCCTGTCAAGACAAAACAAAACAAAACAAA
>NW_022906332.1:0-2024 GCF_012274545.1 Fukomys damarensis | reverse complement strand
CACACAAATCTTCAATGAAATATGTGCAAAAAGAATGCAGAATATCATCAAGAACATCATACACCTTGACCAAGTGGGATTCAACTCAAGGATGCAGGGATGGTTCCACATATGCAAATCAATAAATGTAATACACTGTACTAGTAGATCCAAGACAAAAATCAATCTGATCATCTCAATAGATGCAGAAAAAACATTCAAGGAAATCCAACATTGATTCATGATTAAAAAAACTACAGAAAATTGGAATTGATAGTCTCTATCTAACCTGATAAAAGCTATCTATGAAAACCAAACAGTGAGGGATTTAGCTCAGTAGTGTCACCACATGCCTGGCAAGTGTAAGGTTTCAAGTTTGATTCCAGGTACAAAAAAAAAAAGAAAGAAAGAAAGAAAGAAAGAAAGAAAGAAAGAAAGAAAGAAAGAAAGAAAGAAAAAAGAAAGAAAGAAAACCAAACAAGACAAAACAAAAAAACAAACAGCCAACATCATTCTAAATGCTCAAAAACTGAAAATCTTCACATTAAAATTAGGAACAAGACAATGATGTCTACTATCACCACTCCTGTTCAATATAGTTTTGGAAACATAAGCCACAGCAATTAGATGAGAGAACAAAAGAAAAGGAATAAAGATAGGAACAAGGAAATTTAATTGTCATTATGTGCAGATGATGTACTTTATATAGGAGAGCCCAAGAACTCTACCAAATCTTCTACTTTGCTAAATTCCACAGAGTAGCTGGATACACGGTCAATGCACAAAAATCAATAGCCTTCATGTACATGAACAACAGACTCACTGAGAGAGAAATGAGGCAAATAATTCCTTTCACAATAGCATCCAAAAAATTGAAATACTTATGAGTCAACCTAGTGAATGAAATCAAAGACATGTACTCTGAAAACTACAGCACTCTGAAAAAGAGATAAAAGAGGATATCAGAAAGTAGAAACACATCCCTTGCTCCTGTTTGGAAGAACCAATGTAATGAAAATGGTCCCTGTTCCAAAACTGCAATATAGTTCAATGCAATTCCAAATAAAATTCCCATAGCATACTTCACAGAACTTGAGGAAACAACCCAAAAATTCATTTGGAATAAGAAGGGACCTATAATAGCAAAAGCAATTCTAGGCCATAAAGACAAGGTAGGGGGGTATCACAATCCCCAACTTGAAATTATACTGCAAAGCTACAGTGATAAAACCAGCATGGTACTGGCAAAGAAACAGACCTGTGGATCAGTGGAATAGATTAGAAGTTGCAGAAACAATTCCAGACATACTAGCCACCTCGTCTTTGACAAAGGAGCCAAACAAAATCATTGGTGGAAAGATATCCTCTTTAATAAATTATTCTGGAAAAAATGAGTTTCAACTTGCCAAAGATTAAAATTAGAACATATCTCTCACCACATAGTAAACTAAAATTGAAATGGAGCAAAGATCTAAACATTAAAACAGAAATACTAACCAGCTGGAAAAGAGATTTGGCAGAACTCTTGAAGCACTGGCCTAGAAAAAGATTTCATTAACAAAACCTCAAATGCAGGTGAACTAGCACAAATAATCAACAATGAGGAACTCATCTTATTGAAAAGGTTCTGCACAGCAAGAGAAACCAACAAAGTGAAGTGAAACACACAATGTGGCAAAAAAATTTTTACCAGCTGTTCCTCAGACAAAGGTCAACTATCCAGAATATATATAGAACTTACAAAAATTAGACCTCCCAAACTTAAATATGCAATCCAAAAATGGGCATCTGAAATGAATGGACATTTCTCAGACAAAGAAATAGAAATAGCAAATAAACATATTTTAAAAATGTGCAACATCACTGGTCATTTGAGACATGCAAATGAAAATAATGCTGAACTTTCACCTCATTCCAGATAAAAATGGCTGCTCTGTTGAAATAAATCTTTTACAGTTGCTGTTAGGGTTGAGAGGCAAAATAAACCCTTCTCCACTGTTGGTGGAATGTAGACTGGTGTTACCACTGTGGAAATCAATATGAGA
>NW_022906331.1:0-251 GCF_012274545.1 Fukomys damarensis | reverse complement strand
GATTTCAAGAATAACATAGGTGAAGAAAATAAGTTGTGCCCAATTGTAAAAAGGAGAAGGTATATTATATCATGTCAATATATTATTTTCATTACAGATAGAAACAACAAAAAATTTAAAAGTGAAAAAATATGCAAAATTATTGTCTCCTGGTTCTGTAGGTCAGAAGCCTGGATAAAACTTGATTCAGGCCTACAAAATCAAAACCAGACAGTAGATATAGTGGTATTTTGTTTGTTTCTGAAGGCTCC
>NW_022906330.1:0-287 GCF_012274545.1 Fukomys damarensis | reverse complement strand
GAACTGATTGGTACTCCACTTCACACATGGACTTTAAACATTTACAAGCCCACAAACACTAAATAAAGCTGCCTAGTCTTGCACCCAGGTTATAGTCTGAAGCAATAAAATTAATTTAAAAATCAACTTTTTTATGATTCTATCTGCTTGTAAATTATTACTGGCCTCAAGTTTTTGAGCGATTAAAAAACTAGGCCAGCTAATTTTTTTTTAATTTTTTTTTTATTTTATTGAGGTTATTGGTACAATCTAGGTATACAATACAATTACATTCATCATTGGGATTC
>NW_022906329.1:0-204 GCF_012274545.1 Fukomys damarensis | reverse complement strand
CAATACTCATAACTTTTTCATATACGTTCAAGCCTAGGCGTTTCCAAAACCATGAAACTTTCCGCCCTCTAATTTTCCGTTCCTTTAGAGCTTATGGATAAATGCATTATTTAATACATAATACATTAATATTCCATGCACTATTTTCAAAGTGTTCTTAACTAAATAGAACAGAAAACAAGTTCTTTTTGTCTAGTCCTTAGT
>NW_022906328.1:0-303 GCF_012274545.1 Fukomys damarensis | reverse complement strand
GTGTTAAGAAGTCTGCTGTGATTCTGATGGGCTTTTCTTTGTATGTGATTTATGTGATTTAGGATTTTTTTTTTCCTCTGTTTTTAATATTTTGTTCTTCTGTTGGATTTCTGGAACCTTGACTACTACATGCCTAAGTGTAGTCTCTCTCTCTCTCTCTCTCTCTCTCTCTCTCTCTCTTTTGAGCATGGCTAGTTGGAGTCCTGAACACCTCAGTTATCTGTATATCAAATTCTCTCCCCCTATTTGGGAAGTTTTTGCTAGTACTTTTGTGAACTGATTTTTTTAATGTCATTTGTGCTA
>NW_022906327.1:0-220 GCF_012274545.1 Fukomys damarensis | reverse complement strand
GGATGCTCACTTTGTGAAATAATGTGCCCATGATGTAAAATGCTCAGGCCTCAGATATATTACGTTCATTTCCCAAGACAACAAGCACCCCTCTGGTTTAGCGTTCTCACTAACAAAGCCAAGGCTCCATTTCTAAGTGTATAGATTAATAAGATCTCTCCATCCAAGAGATGAGCATAACTTAGAAAAAGTCAAATATTCACCAACCTTTCACCTTTTC
>NW_022906326.1:0-218 GCF_012274545.1 Fukomys damarensis | reverse complement strand
AGAGTAGAAGAACTATAATTTGGATGTCAGCAATTTATTAAGGATATCTTTAAGGTCATCATTGTTTTTTTATGGAGGGTCCATTATTTTTTGTAAATACCATGAAGTGCATTAAAAATAGTTGTTGAATATAATGAGTGATAACTAAATACTACTGCATATCACTGGTTCTTTGTATTTTCCAGACACTGTCAATATCAAATCAGTTTTGTTGATAG
>NW_022906325.1:0-257 GCF_012274545.1 Fukomys damarensis | reverse complement strand
CCTGTGCTCATTTTCTGCTGACTTCTTTACATGGCTTTGCACAGTTCTACACTTCACCACACAGGTCTCCCATTTCCTGTATGTCCTTTAGTTAGACAGAGGATGATAGCCATCAGACAGCACTGTTGAAATGTAATTTGGGCTTAGCCAAATTGCAAACCATGTACCTCATCATGCTTAAACACGTTTTGCAGGCGCTGTGGAAAATGGCATTTAAGAAAACAAGGTGTTGGACTCAGGGTAGGATCTAATTGTGT
>NW_022906324.1:0-205 GCF_012274545.1 Fukomys damarensis | reverse complement strand
GGCCTGCTTGGGGCATAGCTAACAGCGTGATCCCCCGCACATAGCTATAAAATACTGTTAAATGAATGGGTACCATCTATGAGCATTCATAACCGAACAATTAAATCACACCTATTTAGCAACATTTCGTGTAAAATCTTGGCAGCCATTATTGTGAACCAACCTTAAAATAAGGAACCCTGTGTCAGTAATGGGTGTGACCCTG
>NW_022906323.1:0-226 GCF_012274545.1 Fukomys damarensis | reverse complement strand
GCTTTTAGGCAATGGTGCAGAACCCTCTTTCATGATTTTTGATAGAGTTGACACAGATGACTCTTTGATACTCACAAGTTACCCCTTCATCTCAGCATGCATTTTCTTCTCTTTTGAAGGCACTTGCAATTCACCATCTTGGCCTTGTCCTTGGGTTCCCAGGTAGCTTCCCCCCAGTGATAGGCAGAATGTGTCCCACATTAGGGGACGTGACACAGATGAGTGG
>NW_022906322.1:0-348 GCF_012274545.1 Fukomys damarensis | reverse complement strand
TTTGAGCAGTTCGTATTTAGTCTAATAATTATTATGTGTTATTCTATACATTAGATATATCTGAGTCAGGAGGGAGATAAGAGCTGTCAGGAAAAAATGATGAGCATAAGATAGTCAATTGTTCAACTGGTGAAAACATTATACAGATAATGTAAGGATTTTGAATTTAATGTGAAAAATAATTTTTGGTACAGATTTAATTGCAAATTGTTTACTTCCATCATGATTATTTTGTTTCAAGTATTATGATAATCTCTGAAAATATGACATGCTTAAAATTATATAAAGGTCTTTGCTATGTGCAGTTATATGTAGTTGAGTTCAAAATCCAGAAATATTATTAAATAT
>NW_022906321.1:0-241 GCF_012274545.1 Fukomys damarensis | reverse complement strand
CAGTCGTCTTATAAATAAGCCATCCACACTTACTTCCTAGGTAACTCTTGACAAAAGTTAGTCAATACATAGCCAAGTCATATGACTTTCTCACCGCATCTCCTAAGCCTAGGACTTGTCTACTTCTGTTAGAGGGATCACAGATTTCCACTCTCGTTCTGTACCTAGCTGAATAACTGAATGATACTTGTTCAAATGTCTCAAGCGAGGCAGTTAACCCCTGCTTCAAATTCTCAAGGGC
>NW_022906320.1:0-607 GCF_012274545.1 Fukomys damarensis | reverse complement strand
TATTATTATGTTATTAAACATATAAGTCAAGTATAGGTCAACCAAGAGTTACTAAAGGTTTCCCTAAGCATGGCAGATATAAATATGAATAAAACATAGTCTCTGACATTGAATTTTAAGTAAGTAATGAAAATATAAACAGATCAGGGAGAAGGCAGTAATGAAGAATTACCTAAATGCTGTGGCTGCTCTGAAGTCTCATCCCATAAAAACTCAAGGGACATTTTAAGCTACTTACTATTATAGATCGCATGAATCCATGGGGTAGACAGCAGATGAGCTTCATGTTCACAACTCTCCCTACTCATTTTCCTCCTGTAACCCACTTACACGAGCATAAATCCTATGGAAACAAACATTGTGCTATCTAGGTCATCAGCCTGTATGTTGTGAAAAGCTTACCAGCAAGTCACGGAATCAGCAGGCTTACAAAATAGAAGTGACATCTAGGGAGAAAGTCAGAGCCACCATACCACTCACAGTACAGCAGGAGATGGGAGAACACAAAAGCCACAATCTGTGCAGTCATCCAGGTCATAACAAAATGGAAACTAAAAAATCAAGAAAAGTTGGAGAAACTATAGACTTTCTCAGAAGAGAGCTCATT
>NW_022906319.1:0-330 GCF_012274545.1 Fukomys damarensis | reverse complement strand
CCTAGCTGCTCTGAGTGCACACAAACCTCCAGAAATCTGTATCCTTGCAGAAAGGTTCAGTTTCAGATTTGAACACAAATGCACTCGGCAGAGTGCTTCTGCAGTTTAAACTGCGTTCTTAACTGGGAAACAGCTTCTCTTGCCACTTAGCCCTTTTAAAACAAAGCGGTTCGTTTTCTGAAGATGAAGTACTCCGCAGAGAAAGGTGCTGCAAATCTGTGACTTTACTACTGAAGTCCACATCTTATATGGAGTACAAGTGTATTACTTTTTTTGTAGGTCTCTGTCTGGCAGAGCTTGAATCCCTGATGTGAGGGGCTTCTACAAGAA
>NW_022906318.1:0-416 GCF_012274545.1 Fukomys damarensis | reverse complement strand
CCTGGCACAGACTGAAACAGTGCTGTGATGCACTTGTACCAGAAAAGCCCTTAATGCCTAAGAAAGTCCCTAACTGCTATGAGTGCGAACACACATCTAGAAATCTGTATCCTTGCAGAAATATTTAGTTTGAGGGTTGAACACAAAAGCACTCTCTCAGCAGAGTGCTTCTGTGGTTTAAACTGCATTTTTAACTGGGAAACAGCTTCTCTTGCCACTTAGCCCTTTTAAAACAAAGCGGTTAGTTTTCTGAAGGTGAAGTACTCCACAGAGAGAGGTGCTGCAATTCTGTGACTTTACCAGTGAAGTCCACATCTTATATGGAGTACAAGTGTATTCCCTTTTGTTTGTATGTCTCTGCCTGGCAGAGCTTGAAACTCTGCTGTGAGGGGCTTCTACAAGAAAAGGTCTTACGG
>NW_022906317.1:0-246 GCF_012274545.1 Fukomys damarensis | reverse complement strand
CCTTGAAAGAATCTGCAGAACCCCAGAATCTGACAACAAGTTTGCTACCAACAGCACCCTTACATTGTCCTCTCCAGGAAGCGGCAGAGGGAGGAGGAACCGCCCCCTGTATGCATGTACCTTTCTCTATGTCAGACCCAGGTGCAGGTAAAGAGAAATTTGACTGATCTTCTGAAGATCCCTGCTGCTTTCCTGAGGAATTCAATGAGGTTATGCTCAAGATTGTATTTGTTCTCAGCAATTTAT
>NW_022906316.1:0-1204 GCF_012274545.1 Fukomys damarensis | reverse complement strand
TTGTTGTTATTTGAATCCTTTTAAAAGTGTGGGCCTTATCATATTCTGTGTAAATTAGCCAGAATATCTCAAAATATCTATAGAAATGTAAAAGCTGGTAGAAGGATAAGATATCAGCAGTTCTCAGGCAAAATACAGAATCCGTTCTGGATGACTAAACTGAAAGAAATTTAATGGGAAGCCCCTTTTCCTGATGTACTAGTTTTCAATGTGTGCCTTCAATAATTATCCTGAAGTTGAAGACTCAGAAGGACATTTATTCAGTCCCCGAAAACTCCATGCCAGGGTACAAATTTAGAGAGCTGCAGGGCTTCACCTCCCTCGACTCTTTTAAGGGAGAACGGACCTCGCCTCCTCCACAGTGGAGGGGCTTTTGGCAGTCTTTGATCATGGTGGTCACTTCAGTTTCCTTCCAGGTTCCTGTGAATTTTTCCCCTCTTCCATGTGTTTTTAAAACCTTTTCTCCACCTCACTTTTCCTGAAGTTGGACATGGACTGATTGCCAAAACTGAACGCTAATGATTTTCATTTCGTTAATATCTGACTGTATTACATCTCCCATTTTTTCTAATAAAGAAGCATTTGCTGTAACAGAGAAATATTTTGAGGAACCAGTGTCCAACACACACCTGTGGGTATTGAGTGATTATGATGAGAAACGCTGACCCTCCAAAGAGTGAGTAGGTAACACCAAAGCAAGAACATAAGCTCCGGTGGGAATGACTGAGGATCCTGCTCAGCAGTCCCCTCTGGACGCCAGAGGAAAAACATATGCAGCTTGTGAAGGGGAGAGGGAAGTGGACAGAGACAGAGACAGCAACGGCAAATTGCTGACAACCCATGTTTAAAATTTAAAAAACACTTCGCTTGGAGAGACAAAGGTTAGTATGCAATAGTGAGATCCGGAACACAGCACTAGGGAATATGAGCTGGAGTTTGACCAAATCACAGACTATGACACAAGATAGGAAAGGCAAAAATATGGAAAGACATAACCAAAATAAAATAACATTCCCCAAATCAGGATCAAGGCCATTCTTAGAATTTTGTTTGGTGAAATGCTGTCAGATGAACAAAGAAAGCAGATAGTAGAAAGATTGAGAGGCTTAAAGAGACCTTCTTCCCTGACATCCTGTGTATCACTCATTACTCATTATCTAAGATATTCCCTTTCTGGTTTTCTTTTTTTTTTTTTTTTTTTTAT
>NW_022906315.1:0-344 GCF_012274545.1 Fukomys damarensis | reverse complement strand
AAAAAAAAGAAATCTCATAAATTTATCAAGGCTTGGCTTCTATTTTAGGTAGGCAGTTTGGCTCTTTTCTCCCTAAGCCCACACATATAATGTGTAGACGGCCCTCTGTATCCTCATGTTCACCATCCATGGATTCAACCACCCTCAGATGGAACATTTATGGAAAAAAGAGATTGCATCTGTCTTGAATACGTAGAGACTAATTTTTTCTTGTTAAACAATGCACCATAGTGACTCTTGATCCCTTTTATACTGTATTACATATTATAAGTAATCTAGCAATGATTTAAAGTATATGGAAGGTCATGCTGAGGTCCATGGTGACTAACTGATGGCATACCTGC
>NW_022906314.1:0-284 GCF_012274545.1 Fukomys damarensis | reverse complement strand
TGTGGAGTGCTTCACATTCAGAAAATTAACCGCTTTGCTTTAAAAGGGCTAAGTGGCAAGAGAAGCTGTTTCCCACTTAAAAATGCAATTTTAACCACAGAAGCACTCTGTCGAGTGCGTTTGTGTTCAAACCTCAAACTGAATCTTTCTGCAAGGATACAGATTTCTGAAGGTTTGTGTGCAGTCATAGCTTTTAGGGACTCTCTTAGGCCTTAAGGGCCTTTCTGGTACAATTGCATCACAACACTGTTTCAATCTCTGCCAGGGAAAGACGTACACACAAA
>NW_022906313.1:0-200 GCF_012274545.1 Fukomys damarensis | reverse complement strand
GGCACACCTAGGAAGCAGCTGTGTGGAGGAATCAGCGCAACCCCCACAATCTATGTCTATCCTGGTCCTGTCCTTGGAGGTATCCCCAAGGATGCTGAGTGGCAGTAGAGGTTGTATGTTTCTGGGCTCAGGAGACGAGTGGGGAGTTGAGGCTGCCAAAGTGGCTGGAATTGAGGAAAAGAAGCAAAATCTCCAAAAGG
>NW_022906312.1:0-235 GCF_012274545.1 Fukomys damarensis | reverse complement strand
AGATGAAAATGGTCCTTGAACATATTTAAGTTGCTTCTTGCTCTTGTAGTCTTATATTATTTTCATTTTTTAGAGAATACTTTATTAGTTTCTATAATCAAACCCACATAGATATACATATTTACATATTTAATACAGTGCATTACCCCTGTAGAAATGGAAAAAAATTAATTTTCTAGACCAATATGGCTGTTAATTTCTGTACAATGCCAACTCAACACAGTAAATTGGGATA
>NW_022906311.1:0-208 GCF_012274545.1 Fukomys damarensis | reverse complement strand
TATGTTTATACCTAGCCTGTAGCCATTTGTTTTGCAGGTTGTCCGTTTTTATAGTTTTTTTTTGTTTTTTTTTTTTTTAGTCTACACATCAAAATCACACATTTTTATGTGATCACATACACATGCATGGACCCACAACAATATTGGTATAGATCTGATGGAGATTTGTGAGGTTAGGAAGCTCAGGGCAATCATATGTGATGCTCTT
>NW_022906310.1:0-399 GCF_012274545.1 Fukomys damarensis | reverse complement strand
CTGCTTTTACAACTATATCAGGTGTTACCACATGTAAGGGAAAACTCACTGTTAATGTTAGACATGGTTTTTGCTGTTTTTAGGATACACATTATTATGAAGGACTCAAAGATATTATTGGTTCCCTTAAACATTATGTCGCTGATATTAAGGAACAGGGTGAAATTACTCGCTCGTATATTGCATCTCTTGAGGATCCCCAGGAAGGTATTCCTTCTTTGAAACTAAAGTTTAATCAAATTCAAACTGAATTAGCTAAAACCGAAGAAGAATTCATCAAAACCAAAGAAGAGTTAAAAAAAAGAGTAAATGGTAAGTGATGCATTTTACCCTTAATTAGTTAGGATAAACACATAAAAGGTATAGTTGGTAAGTGTAAGAGATCTATATAGTTTATTT
>NW_022906309.1:0-278 GCF_012274545.1 Fukomys damarensis | reverse complement strand
AAATTTGCATAAATTACCATTATCTCAAACACCCTTCATCTGTTAAGGAAAATGCATTGATGGCTTAATCAATACCAATACTAATTAATTTGTGTTTTGATCTATTTTATTGCTGTAAAATTAAAATAGTGCATAGATATGTACTTTATGACTATAGTGGACCCTCAAGTTACAATCGGCCTGAAATATGAACAACTCAGTTTTTGACCAGAATATTAGTTTTAATTTGTGACCAAGTCTTACGTTACAACCTCAATGTCAGCTGCTTGTGCTTCTCA
>NW_022906308.1:0-686 GCF_012274545.1 Fukomys damarensis | reverse complement strand
CAATGACTGACTCACTGACACTGAGGTGTAAAGGTCCCACTCCTCATTGATTCTAGCTACCATTTCCGACTGGTATCTTCACTGACTTCACAGTAACTGAACTTCCCCTCCTTCCTTTACTGTAGACTGCACACATGGAATTTTGCTTTGGAACACTTGTTATGCAGAGGCAACACACCTCTGGCTCTTGGTTTAAGTCAGCACTGTACATGCCAAAGCTTTCATAAGTGGTGAAACTGGATGGTGATCTAGTTCAATATATCATGTTAGCAGGTGCAGTATATCTGGCAAATGACAAATACAGGGCGAATTTTGACAACAGATCAATAGAATTGGATACTTACTGACAAACACAAGTGATGATCTGTAGTGAAAAGATAAGTAAAGGGTGAGTGATCAATAGGCTGTTAAAAGCTAAGGGTGAAAGGCAGAGGGTCACCTTTTACTACATAAATCTGTTCTCACGTCTTTCATCTGTAAGACAGAGATAAGGGCATGTGTAGTACTGTGACCGTTAACCATGATACGTGGACTTGATTAGGTTAAGAAATGCCTGGCATATTAGTAATGTCACAGTTGTAGGTGTGTCGGTGGAGATGATTGGTATGTATGCAGCAAACTGAAAGGGAAGGACCCAACCTGATTGTGGGTGGCACCAACCAGCAGGCTTAGCCCCTGGATAAAAT
>NW_022906307.1:0-271 GCF_012274545.1 Fukomys damarensis | reverse complement strand
ATTTATGACTATTTGCCAGGCACTATGCCAAAAGCTTTCTGTGTAGTGTTTCATTTAATTCTCGCAAATCCTCTAGGATGTAGGTACTATTATCTTCACCACAGTTTTACTGTGAAAAAATTAAACCACAAAAATAAACAAACAAACAAAAACATGGCCAAGGTTACACAGCTAGAAAATGTTAGAGGTGAAAATTGAGCTCATTCTCAATGATTTAAAAAATATACCACACTTAGCTCCTTTCTTCCCATTTCTAAATGTCAGTAATCTT
>NW_022906306.1:0-213 GCF_012274545.1 Fukomys damarensis | reverse complement strand
AGGTTCCAAACAAGCAACAACCAAAAAAATATAGCCACGCATTGTGCAAAGTACCGAGCAGGCGCGTAGCTGGTTCTCGGAGAAAGAATAGCCGGGTCAGAAGGGGTGACAGTGACTCTGACAAAGGAGTAGAAGTCCCCAAAGTGAGCGGTGGGACTGAAGGTTCCCAGTGGAGGCAGAGCCATGGGAAACTGAAGAACCTCAAGCCCGGGG
>NW_022906305.1:0-759 GCF_012274545.1 Fukomys damarensis | reverse complement strand
TGTCTTTAAATAGGAAAGGGTGGAGGGGGTGAAGGGGGAGCAGGGGAATGGGGAA
Organism: Fukomys damarensis; assembly: GCF_012274545.1. NCBI lineage: Eukaryota > Metazoa > Chordata > Mammalia > Rodentia > Bathyergidae > Fukomys > Fukomys damarensis. The sequence continues at coordinate 704 of NW_022906305.1, read as the reverse complement.
AAAATAAGAACCAAGATACATCATGTAAGGTACAAGATCCCAATGATGAATGTTAACTGTACTGTATACCTAAAATGTACCAATAAAGAAAAAAAGTAAAAAATACTAATCAGGCAACAAATTAATGGTTTAATTAAATAAAGTTCATTTGAACTGGAAAGAAAAGATTAAATCAGGAATTTAACCACTTCAAACACAAATAGTAAATAATTATAAAAGGAAAATAGTATTGATAGAATGGCATTTCCAATTTAAGGAGAAAGGGAAAGGAAAACACCAAATGTGCTTTCACAGCTTATAGCCTCTTAGATTCTGTGACAGAAACAAGCTAGCTGCATGTGCGTCTGCTTATGGGCCAGACAGCTCATGCTTTGGTCATTGACTTAATTTTTCCTAGTGCTGAACTTTGAAGGGGTTTCCGGTACTAAGTTCCAGAGTGACTTCTGGGACTGCAGTCTGACCGTGCCTCTGTAGGGACTATACAGATAGGCCCAATCATTTTTTTTTGGATGGCAGCACCTGGACTTAAGGTATACATTAGATTCTGATAAATGATGACCCTGTTCAGGAGGACTAGGAGATTTTCCACAAAATAACTCCCTCATTTAGAAGGGAAAATTTTTGGTGGAGCTCCGGGGCTTGCATCTCAGTAAATGCCTCCTTTCTTGCTTACCACTTGTGGAACTAAGTCTCAGAAAGTGGTT
>NW_022906304.1:0-440 GCF_012274545.1 Fukomys damarensis | reverse complement strand
GCTGAATTTAAGCTGTGGCAGAAATCTAAACATCAAGTACACCTGAACCTTTGTAGTCAAATCACATTAGGAATTTCTGGGTTTAAAGAATTAATCTGTTTCTGTTACCTTAAGATTTGTTGATTCCTGTACTGGGCTGTACCCTGCGAACCTTTACTTGGTGGGGCGTCTCTTAGGCTCGGTATGTACCACAGAACAGATTTGGCAGTGCTGACTTAAGTGCTCCATCTCATTTCCACACCCGGGGAATCTGGAGGAGCTTGGAAAAGATAAATGACCACTTAAGGGCGCACAGCCGATAAGTAATGGACTGATTTAATGATAATGCTGGTAAAAGGCCACTGGGTTTTCTAACCCTGGCATCCCTGAATGGATAAAAAACTTAAAGAATATCTAATTTAAGCAATTCATTTTGCTAGAAGAGGAAACACAGCTCCCAA
>NW_022906303.1:0-216 GCF_012274545.1 Fukomys damarensis | reverse complement strand
ACCAGCTTTATCTGGCAGTGGAACCTATCTTCCTGGTGATATCAATATTCTAATCTAATCTCCACAATCTTTTAAGTGAGAAAACAGAAGTGTAATCTACTCAGTCCCATAGTATCACCCCTTGATGTTATTTAAAATTTTAGCCCTCCCCCCAAAAAACCATTTTTGGCTCCCAGTTACGCTAGTTACATTTCATATGCTCTTAGCCATATGCAG
>NW_022906302.1:0-308 GCF_012274545.1 Fukomys damarensis | reverse complement strand
TACTTGACAAAAAAGAAGGAAGTACTGCTGCATGGTATAACATGGATGAAACTTAAACACATTATGCAAGTGAAAGAAATCAGTCACCAAGTCCACACCCTGTGTGCTCCCTTCTGTGAACAAGCCCACATTCAGAGACAGCAATCTCCAGCCCTGTAAGAAGAGCAGGAAGAGCTGCCAGTGCACATGCGCTCTGTCTTAGTCTCTTTCCTTTCTCTGTGTCAAAATGCCTGATGTTCACAACTTAAAGGAGGAGAGGTTGTTTTGGTTCATGATTTCAGTCCATGGCCCTCTGGCTCCAAGGCTCC
>NW_022906301.1:0-3670 GCF_012274545.1 Fukomys damarensis | reverse complement strand
TTTAACTTTGGTAATTTATACAAATCTAGGAATCTGTCCAGTTCTTCCATATTTTCCATCTCAATGGAGTAAATGTAGGTATTGAAGTAGGTATTGATGATCCTTTGGATTTCTTCTGGGTCTGTTACAATTTCAAACTTTTCATTCTGAATTGCCTGAATTTGGGCCTTTACTTTCCTTTTCTTGATAAGGTTGACTAAGGATTTGTCAATTATTTTTTATTCTTTCAAAGAACAAACTCTTCGCTTCATTGATTTTTTTGTATCATTCTTTTACTCTCCATTGATTGATTTCTGCTGAATCTTTATAATTTCTTCCTTTGTATGAGCTTTAGGCTATCCTGCTTTCTTTTTCTAGAATCTTGAGGTTCAGCCTCAGGTTGTCTAATTATGCTCCCTCTGTTTTGCTAATATGCATATTCAGGGCTCTGAATTTCCTTCATGCAACTGCTTTCATTGTGTCCCATATATTCTGATATGTTGTATTGTCATTATTGCAGGAATTGTCTGCTTTCTTCTTCAATATGCTCTGTAACCCTTTGGTTATTCAGCAAAGTGTTCAAATTTCATGTGTTTGTGAAATTCTTGTGGGGTTTTTTGCTATTGATCTCCACTTTCATTGCACTATCATCTGACAATATACAGTGGATCACTTCGGTTCCTTTCCACTTACTTAGATATGTTTTATGAGCTACTATGTGTTCTGTTTTGGAAAATGACCCATGTGCAGTTGAAAATAATGTGTATTCTGATTTTGTGCTGTGGAATACTCTGTAAACATCTGTTAAGTTCAGTTGTTCAAGAGTTTGATTGAGTTCTATTATTTTGTTGTTTATTTTCTGTCTGGTTGATCTATCTATTTGTGATAGTGTGGCATTGAGGTCTCCCATTCCTATTGAATTAATGCTTATTTGATTCTTTATGTCCCTTAGTATTTGTTTTACATAGTTGGTCACACTAGTGTTTGGTGCATATATATTTATGATACTCATCTCTTCATCTTGGATTGTTCCCTTTACAAGGATGGATTGTCGTTCTTTATCTCTCCTAATCAGTGTTGGTTTGAAATTCATGTGATCTTCAAAGAAGATAGCTACTCCTGCTTTTTTGGGGGGTTCCTATTGCATGGAGTACTGTTTTCCATCCCTTAACTTATTCCATCAGTTTCTTTTTTAATTAAGTGTGTTTATTGTATGCAGCATATTGTTGGATTTTGCTTCTTGGCCCATTCTGCCAATCTATTTCTTTTCATTGGTGAATTGAGATAATTAACATTGATGTTTATAACTGAGATGTATTGACTTATCATTGTCATGGCTTTTTCTTTTTGTTGGATTCTCCCTCTCTGCATTTAATTTCTTGTCTTGCCTGATAGATTCATTCTGCTGGGCTTCCTGGGGTTGTTATCCTCATTGTCATTACCTAGGATATCATTTAAAAATTTTGGGGATAACTGAGATGTATTGACTTATCATTGTCATGGCTTTTTCTTTTTGTTGGATTCTCCCTCTCTGCATTTAATTTCTTGTCTTGCCTGATAGATTCATTCTGCTGGGCTTCCTGGGGTTGTTATCCTCATTGTCATTACCTAGGATATCATTTAAAAATTTTGGGGACAGGGACAAGGGGAAAAATGAGAACCAAGACATGTCATGTAGAGGTACAAATTCCCAACAATGAATATGACTCTACTGTATCCCTAAAATGTACGAATACACTCAATTAAAGCTGGGAAAAAAAATTTTGGAGTGCTTGGTTAGCATTCATGAAGTTCCTCAGGTGCTCTTTGTCATGAAAATATTGTTATTTCTCCATCAATTTTGAAAGGTAGTGTTTCAGGGTATCAGTTTGGGTTGGAGGCTGTTTTCTTTTAGGGATTGAAATACTTTGCTCCAGGCTCTTCTGGACTTGAGGGTTGTGTTGAGAAGTCTGCTGTGATTCTGATAGGCTTTCCTTTGTATGTGATTTACTTCTTTTCCCTGACTGCTTCTACAGTTTTGTTCTTTTGTGTTTCTGGAATCTTAACTATTATATGCCTATGGTAGATTTTTTTTGATCATGGCTAGTTGGAGTTGTATATGTCTCACTTGTCTGTATCTCAAATTGTTTCCCCTACTTCATAAATTTTCTGCCATTACTTCCTTGAACATTTTATTTATGTCATCTGCACCTCTCCTCTTTTTTCATTGACTCCAATCAGTCTTATATTATTATTCTTTGCATCATCTATTAGCTGTTGGATTGATTTTTCATGCTCCCTTACTATTTTTTAGAAAATTTTCCTCTCCACTCATTGCAATATTTTCTTCTATAGCTGAAATTCTATCTTTGCATTGGCTCATTCTCCTGCATAAACTTTCAATGGAGATTTTAATCTAGAAATCTATTTGCATCTGTTTTATGGATTCCATTCATTTCCTATGTTGAAAATCCATCATGTTTCTCAGCTCCTCTGTTATTTTTTTAAATCTGTTTCTGCTCTAGATTTATTGATTATATCTATCTGTATGGGCACAATCTCTGCTGTTATCTGAGAAATTATTTCTGAATTCATTTTTTCTAGATCCTTTTTTGCTGCCCATTGAGAGAGTCCAGGTTGTTGATTATCATATTGCTCCACCTAGTTTCCCTTTGGGGCTGCCTTATGTTATCTGGAAGTATGGTTTTGGGACTTGTTTAAATGTCTTCTCATTTTAACAGATGCTGTTCACTGTGCCTTGATTGAGACAACTTTTTGCTTACCAGTGGTCTTCAATTCTCAGCAAGCCACCAAGAGGCCCTTTCTCTGCTGCTCACCAGTACGCCAATTCCTGGATTCAAATCTACTATGCTATGGAGCAGGTCTCTGACAGAAGCTTGTGCACCTGTACAGCTCTTTCCTGAGCCTTGGCTGCACAGGTTTGCCCAAGGCTTTGTGGTCAGGGCAGATCCCTGCCTGGGGTCTAACAGCAACTGGAGTGGTCTGGACCACTCTGCTGCTCCCTGGGATCTGCACAGACTCATAGATGCTTAACAATATGAATTTTGATATAATTAATAAAATATATGTTATTATGCATAAAATTACATTTTAATGTAACTTATAAAGCACTTAATTGTGTGACTTCTTTCTGGGGAATATTTAAGAAAATTAAATGAAAAACAAAAACAGTTTAAAAATAAATTAATTTCTATTTTTTATGTTTTTTAGATTTATACAGATCTTACACATTATGAAATTATTTTGCAATTATTTAGTTTGTTACAATTAGGAAAAACACTGTATTTAGATGGGAATTTTATTTAGTTGCAACTGTAATGTTTACTGGCCACTTAGGTTCAAGTGCTTAGGGTCCTTTTCTCTCTGCTGAACATATCAAAGGAGACCTTCTCCTTCTTTCTCTTCCTGTTCCTCCTCCTCCTCCTCCTCCTCCCTTTCTTTGTCTTCTACTTTCTCTTTCTCCTCTTCCTCTTCTTTCTCCTTTTCCTCTTTCTTCTCCTTCTTTTTCTCCTCCTCCTTCCTCCTCCTCCTCCTCTTCTTCCTCCTCCTCCCCTACTCCTCCTCCTCCTCCTTCTTCTTGATAAAAAGAACAGTGATTTAGTCAATGATAGTTCTGAGGAGATAAATATGCCTCACACAAATCCCCATCTCTCTATGCACATACATGTGTGTTAGGGTCTTTGAGGGAGGT
>NW_022906300.1:0-801 GCF_012274545.1 Fukomys damarensis | reverse complement strand
GGATTTTCTGCCTCTTACAGAGAAGATCAGATCTTCGGCTATCTCTTCCGTTCCTCGCTTCACAGGGTCAAAGAACAAACAAATTTAAAGTCCTTGAGCCGGGCGTGGTGTTGCACGCCTGCAATCCCAGCACTCTGGAGGCTGAGGCAGGAGGATCACTGTGAGTTCAAGACCAGCCTGGATTAGACAGTGAGCTCCAGGTCAGTCTCATCTACATAGCTGAGAAAAACCTGTCTCAGAAAAACCAAATAAACAAAGGAACAAATGTATCAATGCCTTAACGGTAGAAGAAGTTATTTTTCCAATGTCCAATGCCCGCTCCCACAGTGTTTTCTTTTGCGGGGCGGGGCAGAGTCTCCCGTCTGAGTCTCCGGAGTGCTAGGGTCACAGGCAGGCGCCACAGAAATCCGGCCAGAAATTTCTTAATACATCATTTTAAAAAATGCATATTCTACTTCTCTGGGATAGAGAAAGAGCTCTTCCCTTCAGATCGGGTTCTGGGGCAACGTGTCACTGAGAGTAACTTGAATCCGTGCTCCCCCGCTACGCTTCCTCGTATTTGGCTCAATACACTATGTTCTTATTTCCTTTAGCGAAAACGAAAACGTTACTCTGAGTAGGAGTCGGAGCTGCCAAAGTCCATGTTTAGGGGGCGGCTGGGGCCGGGCTGGTGGCCCAGAGGCTGAAGTCCAGGGGGCGGGGAGAGGCCAGGCCCGGCCTTGGCGCCTTTGATCCAGGGCCCCTGCTCTTCGAGTCCGGCCGAGTCTCCCTAGCTCGCCGGCCTGGCGATGCGGAACGCGA
>NW_022906299.1:0-205 GCF_012274545.1 Fukomys damarensis | reverse complement strand
AATTCAAATTTAATATTCTTTTGAGGGCAATAGGACAGTAAAACCCATCTTTCTTTTATCAGGCGAGTACCTAGGTGAATATAATGAAGCATAAATTGAAAGGCCAATGAATTTGGAGAGATGTGGCTAGCAAATTGATACTTAGGCTGGTGGATTTTAGACTTGAAAATGTACTCCGTGCCCTCCTTGCTTTCTACCTCCTCCA
>NW_022906298.1:0-222 GCF_012274545.1 Fukomys damarensis | reverse complement strand
ATGTTTTAAAATAAATTCTTGAGAAATTAGTTTCCACACATTATTTAACCCTTAAATCCAAGATGCTGTCAAGATAAGAAAACTCCTCTAGAAAATATCTGCATGGCATAGCCTATGGCATTCGAAATGTTTATAAAGTAATCTGTATTCACAAAAAGGGATTTGTTTTCCCCCTATTTTTATACTCAACTCCCAGTGAAATGGATAAAAGCTAGACAATCC
>NW_022906297.1:0-220 GCF_012274545.1 Fukomys damarensis | reverse complement strand
AAAGTGCACAGGATTCACTTTATGGACCTCCTGGCTCCAGCATCGTTGTCATTTAAAGCTTAATTTTAAATAATCCACTGGTTTTCCACCTGCAAGCCGGTTTCCTTCATTCATTGCTTAGCCACAAGATGGCGCACTTTTATGCTATTTTCTTCCTTCTTTACCAGCAAAACAGAACCTTAGGAGACTATCAATTCCTAAACAAAAGTCTGATAAATGC
>NW_022906296.1:0-286 GCF_012274545.1 Fukomys damarensis | reverse complement strand
CTGCTGCCCTGTGCAGTCTCTTAGGAGACCCAGCCCCAGTGATGTGCACCCTGTTCAACAGTAGCACCGCTTGCTTTGTATTTTGTGCAGAGGTGTCTGGCTGCGTTGCCAGGTGATTTTCCTTCTAAGTATTTTCCCAATACTATTGCCATTCCTCCCTCAAATACTCAACTAATTAATGGCCCAACAGTTTCTCTTCACTGATCTGACACAGGTAAAGTACGCCACAGACTTTTTTCCAGTCTTGCTGGCTCTGTTGCTATTCTCAAGTGATGTAAGGTTTTAG
>NW_022906295.1:0-244 GCF_012274545.1 Fukomys damarensis | reverse complement strand
TGAGACAGGCTCTCACTATGTAGTTGAGACTGACCTGGAATTCACTATACAGCCCAGGCTGATGTCAAACTCACAGTGATCCTCCTGCCTCAGCCTCCGGAGTGCTGGGAGTACAGGCGTGTGTGCCACCACACCCAGCTTCCTATTAGTTTTCTTTGTTTGTTTATTTGTTTTTGGTACGGGGGATTGAACTCTGTCCCTTGCACTTACAAGGCAGGCAGCGGAACCACTGACCTAAATCCCC
>NW_022906294.1:0-339 GCF_012274545.1 Fukomys damarensis | reverse complement strand
ATATATATCTTAGATAAATACTAAGGATGAAAGGAACTTAGTTAAATTAATGTGAGAACTAATCTGTATGACACACAATACACTAGGCATATCGGAACACAATTGCAGGTCTTTATGAACTGCATAACCCAGCCCCAAAGTTTATGAGGCGAAAAGAAAATTGACAGAACCGTGAAGCAAAATTGACAAGTCTAACATTTAAGTAGATGATTTTGAGAGGCCTCTCTCATGATGTATATATTAAGTAGACTGAAGCTCAATAAGGATATAGTGTGCTGGAAAGATAGTCAAGGAGTTCGAATTAATGGACATGAGCCAAACCCTGCATCTGTTATTTTA
>NW_022906293.1:0-549 GCF_012274545.1 Fukomys damarensis | reverse complement strand
TTTATTGTCTGTTTCCCCCACTAATATAAATGATATGGGGGACAAGATGTCTCTGGTTTTGCCTGTGTCCATAAGGAGGCTTTGCACATAGTGACCCGCATTAAATTCCTGTAAAAATGAACAATATATCACTGAACAAGGAATAATATATCACTGCTGAGCAATGAACAATTTGTTACTGATAACATGAACACTACCTCACTGATAAAAGCACAAAAACATATATTCCATGATCAAAGCACATACAAGAAACACAAAGGATAATGGTTTTATTACTATATTCATTGACTTCTCTGTTAAAACAAAATCAAATTTTTGGCATTTAGAACATCTTTAAAAAGATTTTTCAAAAATAAAATAAAAAACATTTTTGTATGGGATTTTTTTTCCTAGTAAATCTCAGTGTTTAGAAGGCATGTATGTGGCAACTGAGAAATGTGAAAGACATCTTTACATTGATTCTAAAACCAAACGGTGTTCATTAACCTATTCACTCAGTCCATTTCTCTATGTCTTAATCAGGGTCCTTCCTTCAGAAATAATCAGATA
>NW_022906292.1:0-228 GCF_012274545.1 Fukomys damarensis | reverse complement strand
GAACCACACCTTCTCCCAGCCTGGCAGCCATTGCTCCAGCTACAGGAGGTAGCCTGGGCCCTGATACACCATGAGAAGGAGGGGCAAGCCATTTCCCACCACAGCTGCCATTGCTTGAGCATGAGGAAGGTAGATGCATGGGTGCCCCTGAACTCCCTAACACTCCCGCCCCCCCACCCCCCCAGCACTCTCAGACCTCCTGACTGTACCAGTCTTTGGACCCACTCT
>NW_022906291.1:0-1063 GCF_012274545.1 Fukomys damarensis | reverse complement strand
TTTTTTTTTTTTTTTTTTTTTTTTTTTTTAGTTTTGTGTTTTTGTTTTTTAGTACATATTGGCAGTAACTGTTTATATTTCCTGTGGGGACTGGTACAAGTACATAACTTGTCTTAACTTCGTTTTTCATCCCCTTCCCCTCCTCTCCCTCTCTCTTGATCCCCCTTCCCATTCATGATCTACCTCCCTACCTCCTTTTATTTCGCTCTTTCTAATTTGGGCTTCTCATATAAGAAACACCATGAAGCAGTCTACTTGATATGATCAAAAACTATGATGAAATGTTTAAAATTTTACTACAGTAAGACACACACTGCCATTAACCCTCCTCAAAATACTGCCCCCCTCACTTCAAACACTTATCTCATTATTCTTGCCACTTTCTGAAGCAGTTTTGGAAGCCCTTTTTTGTGTCTTTTTGAGCCTGCTTCAATGATCTGAATAGATTCAAAATGTTTACAGCAAATCTCTCGACAAAAACATTACATTTCCTCTTCTACCTTATTTGCCAGGTGACACCATCAAGGGACTGCCGACTCTTCCCCAAAGTCAAAATGACCATAAAACATAAAGGTTTTTAATTGATTTAGGACATCAAGATAGTCACAATAGCACAACTAACAACATTCACAAAAGAGGACTCCCAGATTGCTTCAGGAAGTAGCAAAAATGATAGAATTGAATGTGTGTTCAAAGCAAGGGGTATTTTGAAGGGGATTAATAGTAACATATCTTTTATTGTCATTTTTTAAACATTCACCAAATTTTGATCACACATCATACACCTTGATTATAAAAATGATCACATATATTAAAACTCAGCTATATACTAAAGGGGATATATTTTGCTGAAAAAAGTTCATAAAAGATGTCATATGGAAGAAACTTTAGGATAACCCATTCAACTCACAAAAGAAATCTCGTGAAGGACAAGTGACTGATGCATCATCTTAAATAATCAGAACAGCAGGATGAGAAATGAAGCCTCCTGACTCCCATTCAGGATTTTCCAATTTTGGGACTTCACTCTAAGAAATAATGTCCTATCAGTTTTCTATTTCTG
>NW_022906290.1:0-241 GCF_012274545.1 Fukomys damarensis | reverse complement strand
AAATGAACACTCAGGTTGGAACCTACCACCACTCTTAGCAGAAGCAGGGCCATCTGAGGAAAATAAGTCTACCTGTGGGCTTGTTCCCTCACCAGAGAAATAGTGCCCTGATAACGTAGGTTATAGGAAGTGCGGGAGGACCTTCGGAAAAGTTGGAACTGCAATGATGCCCCATGGCCCAGGCTGGGCCGCCTTTACCACTTCACATCACAGGAGCCTCCAACTAGTAGCACAGTCCTTG
>NW_022906289.1:0-256 GCF_012274545.1 Fukomys damarensis | reverse complement strand
CCCTGCCTCTCCCATTTCCCATTCACCTTTGCACCTTTTCTTACTATTTCAAATTAACTATTATACATTTTGATTCTTATTTATAGTTTCAGTTTCTCACACCAGAAAAAAATATTCTGTATTTACACATGTGGGTCCTCTTCATTTCATATAAGAGTGAAATATGCATCCATGCACCTCAATACGCATCCTCAATATGCATCCATTTACCTACAAATGTCTGAGTTCTCTAGTTTCTCATTCTTTATGACAAGTA
>NW_022906288.1:0-205 GCF_012274545.1 Fukomys damarensis | reverse complement strand
AGTAAAAGAGAAAAGGCAATGATGTAAAATTAAAATAATCCTTAATTCTGAAGATCAAAATGGCCCCTAAACATATTTAAATTGCTTCTTGCTCTTGTAGTCTTATATGATTCTAGTATTACAGATGTAGGACAGTACTGTGTCATATCTCTGTGAATGTAAAATATCTTGTACCTGCTTTATGATATGTAGTAGTGACTGTGCT
>NW_022906287.1:0-605 GCF_012274545.1 Fukomys damarensis | reverse complement strand
TGCTTATACCCTTCCATCCAGGCTTAGTGGTAGACTTACCTCTAGGACAGCAAAGACTGGGTCTTACTTTTCAAAACTGCATCTCCAGAGTTCAGTAGTCTTTGGCCTATTGTAGGTGCTTAGTAAATATTTGTTGAATTCATGCAAGAATTGAAAATAAAGAACTATATAACCTGGGGAAAAAAAATCAATTTTTGAAGCAATGACTTTTGTTCTAGTGTTTTCAGGTGCAAAATTTAATTTAAAGCACTGGTCCATACCTGTAGAATTGACTAGAAACCTGTAGATTAAAATTTATTTTATTTAGTATTTGATATTTGCCTAGTATCATAAAATTTAATATTCATTTGTTCTTTTTCTGTTTCCAGTGCTTTTCTGTCCATTTAAAATTTTACCATAACTCTGATACAAGTACAGCTAACCCTACTTTCTGGAATATCCATGGAATATTTTTTCCCATGTCTTCCCTTTCAACTTGTTTGTTCAGAAACATGAATGGAGTCTCTTGTAGGCAGCATATTGTTGTATCTGTTTATTTTTTTACTATACGTTCCAGTAGTCATCCTTTGTGCTTTGAGAATTTAATTCATTTACATTCAAAGTAA
>NW_022906286.1:0-1481 GCF_012274545.1 Fukomys damarensis | reverse complement strand
CCACCATGGGCCTAGGATATCATTGGCCTAGAATGAGTAAATGGATGGAATGGAAGGGACATAGGGATTTAGGTCTGAGGATTTGTCAGAAAGCAGAGTTGATGTCACTATGTGTTGCGATGCTCTCCTTGCAAGGGGTTAAACATAGGTTATTCCTTTTATCCTCCTGAAACATATATTATCCTTGCTCTTTAGAAGATAAAAGATTCACAGAGATTTGATAGCTTACCCAGGGACAAAGCTAAACAGCAAAGAGGAAATTCACATCCCATTTAACTGCTAAAAGGAAAAGCCTGGTTTTATTGTAAAAGGTAATTTACTTTTTAAAACATTGTGTTTTTATAAAAGCAGAAAGAAATTTCTGCTAAACACTTAATACTTCTTACCAGGCACTAAGCAAAGCTCCCAGCAGTTAGCATTTCACTTTATCCAAACAATAAACTTTGAATGGAAATTACTGTTCTCATTTGAAGCTGAGGAAACAGGGGTGCTCAGTGCCCGGTCATTTAGCTGAGGACCCTGGGGCAGAGCTGAAATTTGGACCCAGGGCTGCCTGACTGCAAGGTGATATATGCAACCTCTGTGTTCTGTTTCCTCCTGCCCTTGACTTGGCACTAACTGTGCTCCAGTATCTATCTGGCTGGGACCTTGACTGTCTCAGCTCTGGGCTGATGTGATAACACTGAGAAACTGTGGCCTTAGATGAGTGACCTCATTTAACAAAAGGAGATGATACTATTCCCTTCCAGAATTGTCATGAGGATTAAGCAAATATTTCATTGGTGCCAAATCCAATAAAATGCTTATACTGGATATTGATGTGTTGATCCAAGGTACAGACAAAAGAAGGTAGTGTGTGCTTTGAAATCAGGGAAACTGGAGTTTTAATCCTAGCCCTGCCCGTGTGTGTCTATAAGCAAGTTATTCACTCACTGTCTGTTTATTTATAGCAGTATGGTCAAGGGGACCCAGTGCCTCATTTCGGGTGGTGATGTGAGCCCTCAGGGAGAGAGTGTGTCACAGATCCAGGCAGACATGGTTCCCTGCATCTGGCAAGCCCTGGGCAAATGGTGGCAGATGGCATCATGGTTTTCATCACAGAAGTTTTGTGTTTTGTTGCCTTTTCACTCATTGGAGCAAAGTTGGGATGTGGCTCTTAAATAGTTCTCCCAGGAAGACACCTTCAGAGGGTCTGGACCTATCCCTAAGGGCAGCACCATTTTGCACAAAATGCCCATTTTGCCTCCAGTCTTGAAGATCCTACCCTCTTTAATCCAGAACTGGACCCCACAATTATATTAAGTATTAATTTGGGGCAAGAAATCTTGGAACTCTTAAATATGAAGTTCAAGAGATGCCTGATTAATGTGTCTATTTTTTCTTCTTTATTATTGAGCTTATTGGTACTTTTTAAGTAAACAGTACAGTTACATTCATCATTGGGATCTTGTACCTTTACGTGACAGGTCTTGGTTCTCATT
>NW_022906285.1:0-924 GCF_012274545.1 Fukomys damarensis | reverse complement strand
CTTCTGTGGTTTAAGGTGCAGTTTTCCCTGGGAAACAGCTTCTCTCGCCGCTTAGCCGTTTAATGTGAAACCGGTCAGTTTCATGAATATGAAGTACTCCACAGAGAAAGGTGCAGCAACTCTGTGAATTTACCAGTGAAGTACACCTCTTATGTGGAGTTCACCTGTTTTGCTTTTTGTTTGGAGGTCTCTGCCTGGCAGAGATTGAAACACTGTTGTGAGGCACTTTTAGCAGAGAAGCCCTTCAGGCCTAAGAGAGTGCCTAGCAGCTCTGAGTGCACACAAGCCTCCAGAACTCTGTATACTTGGGGATAGCTTCAGTTTGACGTTAGAACCCAAATGCCCTTTGCAGAGGGCTTCTGCGGTTTAAAGTGCAGTTTTCCCCGGGAAACACCTTCTCTCGCCGCTTAGACGTTTAAAGCGAAAGCAGTCAGTTTCATGAATATGAAGTGCTCCGCATAGAACGGTGCTCCCATTCTCTGAGTTTACCAGTGAAGTCCACCTATTATGGGGAGTACAACTGTATTCCTTTTTGTTTGTAGGTGTCTGCCTGGCAGAGATTGAAACACTGTTGTGAGGCACTTTTAGCAGAGAAGCCCTTCAGGCCTAAGAGAGTGCCTAGCAGCTCTGAGTGCACACAAGCCTCCAGAACTCTGTATACTTGGGGATAGCTTCAGTTTGACGTTAGAACCCAAATGCCCTTTGCAGAGGGCTTCTGCGGTTTAAAGTGCAGTTTTCCCCGGGAAACACCTTCTCTCGCCGCTTAGACGTTTAAAGCGAAAGCAGTCAGTTTCATGAATATGAAGTGCTCCGCATAGAACGGTGCTCCCAATCTCTGAGTTTACCAGTGAAGTCCACCTATTATGGGGAGTACAACTGTATTCCTTTTTGTTTGTAGGTGTCTGCCTGGCAGAGATTGAAACA
>NW_022906284.1:0-298 GCF_012274545.1 Fukomys damarensis | reverse complement strand
TTTTTTTTCAGTTTTTGTCTCATTGAATCTGAGAATCCAGAACCTATGGACTCAGACAGCTGACTGTATTTTCAAGAACAAAATACGCTGACTCCACAATGCACAGGGTCTACCCAGTGTTGTGCTTGTCTCTGAAGGAGAAGCAAGCTGTAATCACTTGTATTTTACTTTGGAGAGGATATTCCAGCACATTCAGACCACCGGAACCTCCACAGACTTCACTGATGTGAATTCTTTGGGGTCTCCCTGCTCCTCTCTGAGGTCACCTCCTGTCCACACAATCCTCTAGCCCACAGCA
>NW_022906283.1:0-211 GCF_012274545.1 Fukomys damarensis | reverse complement strand
ATCTTTGGAAAGGCCGGGATTGCTCCGGGAAGCGTCCCCTACATCACTCTGAGCACGGGCGGCATGGAGACCCTGGCTGCCATCTTCTCGGTAAGTCACTGGGCCCTGCTGTGCTCAGGGCGGGGCACGTGGGCCCTGGCACAGGGCACTAGAGATGGAGAATATTGCATCTCTGCTCCCCTTCCCTCCCTCCGACTCCCTGCGCACACAG
>NW_022906282.1:0-222 GCF_012274545.1 Fukomys damarensis | reverse complement strand
CTTTTTCTTCCTCTACCTCTTTTTCCTTTTCCTCCTACTCCTCCTTTCTGAATTAAAGGTGCACAGAAACCTACAGAGCTCCATTGGACCTGGAGCATACAGGGAAGAAAAGAAGTCCTTATAGTGTTCTGATTGTGAGCACTGTGTCCCTAATTAGACGCATGTGTCAAGCAAGCTCAACCTAATGGATCTATGCTAGTTATCAAAGTGAGTGGGGTTGCA
>NW_022906281.1:0-1077 GCF_012274545.1 Fukomys damarensis | reverse complement strand
GACAGGAATTTTCCTTCTGATGAGTCACTGGGAAGCTCTAGTGTCTAGGATATAAGTGACATGCACATCTTGGAGGGACGGAAGATGATTTCACAGCTGAGGCCTTTTCAGCAAATGTGGATGGGGCTGGAGCAGGGAGGGGAGAGCTGGAGCCAGCAGCACTGCCTGGCTCTCCAGGGGCATTCAGGGGCCAGGAGATTGGCAGACACCTCTCAGTTGGGTCTTTGTGTTTGCCCTTGCTCTTGGCGTGGCAGTGAAGACATCCACAGATACAGCCCAGCCTTCCAGATCCTCCACACCTCCTCTGAGCGATTTGGAGTCCCCACAACAGGGCACACCATCCCCTCCACCTGAGTTCGCTTCCAGTGCCTGGAGAATGACTGGGCCCCTCTGAGGAGTTGTGTCACTATGAGCCATGCCCCATCCTTGTCCATTTGGGGATGATTTGCCTTTTCTTCATCAGTTTATGTAAATCTCTTGCATCCTAACTGCATTCTTGCACCCTTTACACAGTCCATAAACATTTTTATGAACTTATTTGCTTTTAATTTTGGTGGTTGTTAAATGTAAATGATCTTTAAAGTCGTGGCCCTGTTTCAGAGTTTGTGGTTTGGCATGGAGCCTTTCCCACTGAGGGCCCCTCTGCAGTCCAACCCAGTGCTGGAGGAGCCTCAGTTCTCTGGAGGCTGGCTTGGTGTTGATGCTGTCTGCCCAGAAGTGAGTGCCCTATGGCAGGGCCGTCAGAGTTCTGTGTAGCAGACCTCAGCCAACGTGTGCGTCTTCCTTTCTGTCCCTGCAGTCGCTTCTGAGTTGTCCTGAGTGGCGAACAGTAACAGGTTACAAAGATGTTCCTTGTGTGCATCTGTGTCCCATGCACTGAGCAGGCTGGCTTTCTTGCATCACTGACGATGCCAGCACATGAGGTCCATATAGTCACCCAGGAGGCCATCTCACCTGTGTCTCTGTGAGGGTGACTGATTACCTGATAGAAGTACTGACTTGTGGTGAAGATTTCTATTTCAGCTATGATCCATCTTTCTTCTTGAGGCTATTTATTTTCCTGGTAATGGGGATCGA
>NW_022906280.1:0-200 GCF_012274545.1 Fukomys damarensis | reverse complement strand
AATCTAGCTCTAACACTACTAACTAGACAATCACTACCCACTATATCCAGGCAATGTTCAAGTATTTGGAAACCCAGAGGACATCCCAAATTCAAAAAAGTCACTGCTCCCACCTCAGTTCTCACATGGAAATTATCTGGAATGTGAATTCCTTCCTTATCATGCTCACCAATGCTAACACTAACGCTAATCCAAAACCT
>NW_022906279.1:0-233 GCF_012274545.1 Fukomys damarensis | reverse complement strand
TTAATTTCAGGCTAAGACTGAGAGAGAAAAAGGAGCTGCTGTCCCCCTACAGTCCCCTGTGCTTCTGAGCAGCATGGACAAGTGAGTAGTGGAGCCTCATGGAACTGAGCTGCTACTGCAACCCCAGCCCCCAGGACTCTGAGCAATGCAGACCAGTGAGGAGCAAAGCAACGTGGGTGACTGCAGGACCACCCCAACTACATTGTGCCCCCTCTGGCCTGCTGGCTGTGGCT
>NW_022906278.1:0-576 GCF_012274545.1 Fukomys damarensis | reverse complement strand
AATCCTTTACACTAAAACCAAGCATAAGCCAGGTATGTTCACTATCACCATCCTCGTTCAGTGGAGTTTTGGAACCATTGTCCACAGCAATTATACAAGAGAAATAAAAGAAATAAAGACAGCAAACAAAGAAATCAAATCATCATTGTTTGCAAATGACATGATATTCTCTACAGAAGAACCCAAGAACTACAGCAAAAGTCTTCTAGACTTACTAACCAATGCAGTAAAGTAGCTGGATACGAGGTTAACACACCAACATCAACAGCTTTTCTGTGCACAGACAATAGACTCACTGAAAACGGAACTGGAGAAACAATTCCCTTCACAAGAGCATCCAAAAAAATGAAATATCTAGGAATCCGCCTAAAAATATCAAAGACTTCTTCTTTGAAAACTATAGCATTATGAAAAAAAGATCAAAATGGGTATCAAAAAATGAAAAGACATCCCTGTTCTTGGGTAGGAAGAACCAACATAGTAAAAATTGCCATACTTCTGAAACTGCTATACAGACTCAATGCCATCATAATTGAAATTCCAACAGCATACTTCAGAGATCTTGAGAAAAAAAAA
>NW_022906277.1:0-615 GCF_012274545.1 Fukomys damarensis | reverse complement strand
ATTCCTACATCATTCCGAAAACTCAGGGTCCAATGAACACGAAGCCTTACCCTCCGTCACACATTCCACTACACGGGGAGCCCAACGGGGAATCCGTTGCAGCCCCGAAATGTAGCTCTAACGCTGGGCGATGGCCCCTCCCTCCCGATTCTGTCAAGGCGGCAAGGCTCCGGTCCGAGGGAAAACCACGGCTCATCCGAGCTTGACAAAAGTCACTGCCCTCACCTTACCTCTCACAGCCAAATTGTCTGCTGTGTGAATTCCTGCCCTGTCGTGTTCCCCTGTCCTAACCCTAACTCTAGCCCACCACCTGATTCCTACCTTCCCAGAGGGCGGTCCTCGACCTCCTCCACTGGGGCTGAGCCTAAGGTGAAATCTCATGCTGTTACCCACTAGGAAAGCCGCACGCCGATACCCAGGTGCAGAAACGGCGAGGCTGTCACTCACCGGAATCCTCATCGTAACCCTCACCCTCAGCCTGAGCCCGGGGGGACAGACTTCCCTTCATACGTCATTCCGAACACTGAAGGTTGCATGAACGGGAGCCCCCCACCCCCGAAATGTAGACGACGCGACACGGGGAGTGGAGTGGGGAGCCTGTCCCGTCCCCATCAT
>NW_022906276.1:1971-4199 GCF_012274545.1 Fukomys damarensis | reverse complement strand
AGGAGCTCAAGGAGCCCTCGCTCATACCATTGTGCGTGAAGCAGTACAGTCTCTAGCCAGCCAGCTGAGAGATGAGCCGCAAGACATCCATTGTTGACTCCTGCTGAACTTCTGGGTGTCACTGATGCTGCCACCGGCTCAAACGAACCCCAGATTGAGGCCAACCACCTGCAATGGAATGGTTCATGAGTTCATCAGCCTGCCATACCTTCAAATTACAACTGGCGGGGACATGAGCAGGGCCTAGCCATGCAGTCCACACAACTTGCCACAGATAGCGAATAGCACACCAAGATCCAGGAGAGAGTCTTGGAGTGAGCCTGAATTCCCCCTCTTTTGACTCACATAGAGCACTGAGAACCTGTGAGGAGCGCTGTGAGCCCTCACTCCTACTGTGCGGCATTAGCCTGAACTTCAGTCCCTCTTTAGGCCCAGGCTAACCTGCCCTGCCTCGTTTCATGTAAGTGGACTGCTCAAGGTGTGGTCAGCAATGCCATCCAAATGTCATCACTGTGCCAGCTAGGCAGCAAGCACTCTTCTGAGGACTTGTAGGCCAAATGTGCTCTTGCCCTGGTACTAGGCACCACCTTGTGGATGTTTTCAGGATCGTTGGCATGGAAAAATGCTGGCCTCAAGGAGAAGTCACACAGAGGTCTGTGGAGTAGTGGTCAGCATGCAGCAAGTCTATACGCACCATGTAGCTGCTGCTCACGGCTACCATGAGGATCACTGGGATACACAGTCAACGCACCCTGGTCTCTACCTGGCCCTGGTGAACACAGGGCCAGGGCCTCAAAAGTAAATAAGAAGGCCCTATGCCTAGCCTTCAAATGGAAGAAGGTTGGAGTGGCCAATCAAGCCACAGTGAGCCTGCATTCCATCTTAGCTTCCTCGCACAGAATGACTAGAACCCCTTAACAGCTGCGAGATTTGTAACTCATACCTTTCCGCATGTCATAAACTTTGGGCACTACTTAGCTGGCCAATGAGACAACTGTCATGGCTGTCTGCTCCGTGGATATGGTGATGGTCTATTGCCCACAGCAGGGAGACTGTCCCCAAGCCAGAGGAAAAGCATCCTGCTTGAGAAGGCCAGTGAGACACAGCCCAAGTTCACACAGGTGTGACTTTCATACCTAAAACTTTCAGGCTGATTCTGCATTCAGGGCACACCCACTCCCAGAAACAATACTGCAGAGGTCTGGAGAGTCATGGAATAATACACACTGAGCTGGATCTTGCCACAGCCATGAGCCAGGGCCACGAAGTTAATTGGAAAGCCTTGCACTGAATCTCCCCTCCTCCCCCAATCAATGATTTGAAGCATTGGGTTCTACCTAGAATGGTCGACATGTCCCACTCCTAATGAGCTGCAGGCATGAGCAACTTGAGGAGCTCCTCATCACAGCGTGAGACTGCCAGGCCCCTGGATTTCGAGCACAGTACAGTTGAGGTTCATTTTGCCACTATGAAACCTGCACTCACGTGGCTGGCATCCAGTGTAACATTCAGTTCCTCTTGGACACATTGTGAGAATCACCTGGCGTCGTTCTCCTTGCAGAGCCAAGTTGAGCTGCCGGCTAGCATGATGTGAGGTCATGGTCAGGCTAGGCTCCATTGGGGAGAATCTGTACGAACAATGGGCAGGCCGGGCACTCCTGCTCTCCACAGTGTGCATACATCCCTCTGAAAAGGAATGGTTACAGAATCAGAGAGAAAACATTGCTCGGGACGGAACCCGGGTGAAAAGTGAGCAGGGCATTGCCATTCCTTGAGATTCCCAGGGACTCAGTAGGCAAAGGTCCCCCAGGTGACCCATGGCTTTCTGATACCTCAGTCTTCCTTCACCCTCCCTGCCTCCCTCAAATGCCCTAGCATGGTTCAGGAGCTCAAGGAGCCCTCACTCATACCATTGTGCATGAATTACTACAATCTCTAGCCAGCCAGCCGAGAGATGAGCCGCCAGACATGCCTCCTGCTGACCTTTTTGGTTTCACTGATGCTGCCATGGGCTCAAAAGCACCCCGACTGAGGCCATCCACCTGAAATGGAATGATTCATGAGTTCATCAGCCTGCCATCCCTTCAGATTACAACTGGTGGGGAAATGAGCAGGGCCTAGCCATGCAGTCCTCCCACCTTGCCACAGATAGCAAATAGCACACCGAGGTCCATGAGAGAGTCTTGGAGTGAGCCTGAATACCCCCTATTTTGACTCACATAGAACAC
>NW_022906276.1:0-1830 GCF_012274545.1 Fukomys damarensis | reverse complement strand
TCCAAATGTCATCCCTCTGCCAGCTATGCAGTAAGCAGTCTTTTGAGGACTTGTAGGCCAAGTGTGCTGTTGCCCTGGTCCTAGGCACTACCTTGTGGATGTTTTAAGTGCTGTTGTCATGGAAAAACGCAGTCCTCAAGGACAAGTCACACAGAGGTCTGTCTAGTAGTGGTCACCACACAATAAAACTGTACCCTCCATGTAGCTGGTGGTCAGGGCTACCATGAGCATCACTGGGATACACAGTCAACGCACCCTGGTCCCTCCCTGTCCCTGGTTAACACAGGGCAAGGGGATAGGAAGTAAATGAGAAGGTCCTTCGCCTAGACATCAAATGGCAGAAGTTTGGTGTGGACAATCAAGCCACAGTGAGCCTGCATTCCATCATAGCTCCCTTGCACAGAGTGAATAGAACCACTTAACAGCTGCGAGAGAATTGACTCATGCTTTTCAGAATGTCATTCACTTTGGGGACTACTTAGCTGGCCCGTGAGACAGCCTTCATGGCTGTCTTCTCCATGGATATGTTTTTGGTCTGTTGCCCAAAGCAGTGAGACTGTCCTCAAGCCAGAGGAAAAGCATCCTGCTTGAGAAGGCCAGTAAGACTGAGGCCAAGTTCACACAGGCGTGACTTTCATACATTAAACTTTCAGACTGGTTCCAGAATCTGGGAACTCCCACTCACAGAAACCATACTGCAGAGGTCTGGAGACTCATGGCTAATATGCACTGAGCTGGAATTTGGCACAGCCATGAGCCAGGGCCACGACGGTAATTCGTGAGCCTTGCATTGAAACTCCGCTCCTCCCGGAATCAAAGAGTTGAACCATTGCTTTCTACCTAGCATGGCCGACAAGTCACACTCCTACCGAATTGTGGGCACTAGCAACTGAGGAACTCCTAGTCACAGTGTGTGACTCGCAGGCCCCTGGTTTTCGAGCACAGGACAGTTGAGGTACATTTTGCCACTATGAAACCTGCTCTCACACAGTTGGCATCCAGTGTAACATTTAGACCCTTTTGACACATTGTGAGATCCACCTCGCGTAGTCCTCCTGGCATAGCGAAGTTGAGCTGCCGGCTAGCCCTATGGGAGGGCTCTCTCAGCCTAGGCTCCATATGGGAGAACCTGTAGGAACAAATGTTGAGGCCAAGCGCTCATGCTCTCCACAGCATGCATGCAGCCATCTGAAAAGGAATGGTTTTAGAATAAAAGAGAATGGATTGCTTGGGACAGAACGCTGTTGAAAAATGAAAAATGCATTGCCATTCATTGAGACCCCCAGGGACTCAGTATGTAAAAGGCCCCCAGTTGAGCCATGGCTTTCTGATATCTCAGTCTTCCTTCACCCTCCCTGCCTCCCTCAGTAGCCCTAGCCTGGTGTAGGAGCTCATGGAGCCCTCGCGCTTACCATTGTGCGTGAAGCACTGCCGTCTCTAGCCAGCCAGCCGAGAGATGAGCCACAGGACATCCATCGTTGCCTCCTGCCGACCTTTTTGGTTTCACTGATGCTGCCATGGTCTCCAAGTAACCCCAGATAGAAGCCACCCACCTACAATGGAATGGTTCATGAGTTCCTCAGCCTACTGTCCCTTCACATCATAGCTGGTGGAGAAATGAGCAGGGCCTAGCCATGCAGTCCAACCACCCTGCCACAGACAGCAAATAGTACACCAACATCCAGCAGAGAGTTTGGGATTGAGCCTGATTTCCCCCTTTTTTGACTCACTTTGAACACTGAGGCCCTGTGAAGAGCACAGTGTGCGCTCACTCCTACTGTGAGGTATTCGCCTGATCTTCAGTCAAGTTTACGCCCAGGCTGAACCTGC
>NW_022906275.1:0-202 GCF_012274545.1 Fukomys damarensis | reverse complement strand
CTATGTCTTGGGACTATTCCCTACCTTAATTGTCTTCTGTTGGTTTCCCAGTGAAAGAAGTAGGTGCACACAGCAGTTTTTGAGATAACGTCCTGAAAAGCAGCACATTTAAGGAAATGAAGAAAGCAGGATGAACAGCGGGAGAATTTCAAACTTGATAATGGATTTAATCAGGCTTAAGGCTATCCCACAGAGGCTTATG
>NW_022906274.1:0-210 GCF_012274545.1 Fukomys damarensis | reverse complement strand
AGAAATCTTCCAAATCTGGTCAGGTCTCACGTGCTCATCTCAGAACTCACCACGTGGGAAGTGTTGTCAAGGGAATTAGATGTGGTGTCAGGAATAACTGGATGACACATCGACTCTGGAAGCTTCTGTGTCTGTTTTTAGCAGTTCGTGTTAATTATATGAGTCTCTTTTCATAGTATCTGTGAAATGAGTACATTTTACAAAGATGGA
>NW_022906273.1:0-2067 GCF_012274545.1 Fukomys damarensis | reverse complement strand
CACTATGTAGTTGAGACTGACCTGGAACTCACTATGTAGCCCAGGCTGGTCTCCAACGCACAGAGATCCTCCTGCCTCAGCAGGAGTGCTGGGATTACAGGTGTTAGCCACTACGTCCAGCTAAACCACCTTTCTTGCAAAATGCAAGGTCCAGAATTCTATCCCTGCTACCAAATTTAAAAAAAAAAAAGAAAGAAAGAAAGAAAAAAATCTAATCCCATAAAATAGTAGATTAATTGCCATAGTATGATCTAAATTAAAGCTGTAAGTCCTGATCCTTTTTCCCATCTTGTGTTTCTCAATAAATATACTCTGCCTTAAGCATTAAAAACACTTTCTTATTACTAAGTCTTATTAGTTCTGTCTTATTGTTAGAGTAAGAAGTGATTAGATTATATTCTACCCCAAATTTCTCACTGTACAATTTTTCTTCCTAGAAAGGGTTGATAATTGTATGTGGACTATGCATCTGCAAACTCTACTAAGTTATTTAAGCATCTGTATTTTGATATCCACATGTGTCCTAGAGAAACCCCTCATATATTTTTTTTCTTTTTTGCGGGGGAGGTGTTTTTGAGACATGATCTTATCATGTAGTTTTGGTAGGCCTTGTGTAGCCCACACTTCTTTGAAATGTGTGTGGATCTTCCTGCCTCAGCCTCCTGAGTACTGGGATTATAGGCAAGCACTACAACACCTGGCTTCCCAGTTAATATTAAGATATGATTACTTGCCTCTCCCAATGAACATTTAAAATAACAACCAACACTCAGGAAGCTAAGTTAGGTGGATCGCCATATGTTTGAGGCAGATTATCTGCATGGTGAGTGTTCAAGAACAACTTCAAGAATTTATAAGACACTTTCTCATTAGGAAAGGAAAAAAAGAAAAAGAGGAAAGGAAGCAATTTAGAATAGTGGCATTAAAAGCTCCATAGACCTCTCCAGTAAAACAATACTATGAAAGTTATAGAGAAAAAAATATAAACTTCTGGAAATTGTCAGGATATATATGTGGGGGCCAGTCATGGCCCACTGGAGTTTGACATTTAAAAAATAACTTCTTCCTCTAAGATTAAGGCATTAATACAATGGAACATTTGTTCTTTTCAAAGACTCTGTTTGTTAAACTTTTTTTGTTCTTTGACCCTGTAATGGGAGGAACTCAAAGAGATAGCTAAAGATCTGACGTTATCTGTAGGAGCCAGGAAATCTGATCTTTGCATAAGATCAAGATAATTGCTTGGTGCTTCCTGTTGATGTGCTTTTATAAAGAGCTGTTTCTGTAAAATAAACAGAATACTCTTGGTCTCCACTCAAGGTTCAGTGTTCTTTCCTTTCTTAATCCTCACTCCCCAACTCAGGCATGTTTGTATTGTGACAGCTGGAGCGCCACAATATAGAAAATAGAGAAATAGTTATTCAAGTAAAGCTAGTAAATCTTTAAGAATAGTGTGCCCAGATCGTGATATCCCCAGAGACCACCAAAGAGTCAAGTCCTATGTAATTACGTGAAGAGTTTATTGCAAGCTCAAGCCTGGACTCCCTGACCTCACCGATGCTACGGTTCTGCACCTAGAGCCCCAAACCCAATTTCAAACAGGCTTTTTTTTTAGACGGGTTAGTGCCTGATTGGTTAACATTGGGCAAAGGTGGGCCAGATGTCCCTCTCTGCCCCAACCACAAGTTCTTGCTGCAAAGGCAGATGTGTTTCTCTTCTATTGGCCAGGGTCAGATGTCCGTCCCTGCCCCAACCACAAGTTCCTGCAAGAGAAGGACATGTGGTTATAGTTCACGAGAACTGTCTTGGGTTTTTCTAAGAACTGGGTCAAAAGGGGCACTCTGAGGCTTTTCCTGTAAGTGGGTACAAAATGGAGTCAGTTTGGTCTACACATTACCCCCTTCTCAAGAGCCTTAAGGGACCCAATCATAGGAATGGGGGCACCATCCTCATTAGGCTACTTTCTGCTGAATGTGGGTGACGCGGAACCTAGGGGATTATTTCTTGGGTCTCCGTGGCTTAGATTTATAAACTCTTAATTAGACAGCATAACAGTTCATAACAGTT
>NW_022906272.1:0-208 GCF_012274545.1 Fukomys damarensis | reverse complement strand
CCAAAAAAAAACACATCTTATTTATCCAGTCTCCAGTTGATGGGCAATTAAGCTGTTTCCAGGTTTTAGCTATTACAAACTGTGCTGCTATAAACATGGGTGAGCCTATATTGCAGTGGTATGATTCTGTAATTCTTTTGGGAAGATACCCATAGGGGAATAGCTCGGTCAAATGGGACTTCTAATCCTAGTTCTTTGAGGTATCTCC
>NW_022906271.1:0-215 GCF_012274545.1 Fukomys damarensis | reverse complement strand
TTATTAACTAGAATACATATGGAAATACATCATAATAAAAAAATGGAACTCGAACTGGTTGTCCCGCAGGTAAGAATAATGAATGTTCACTTCTCAAGTCAATATTGACCGTCCTCCGTAGATCACTTTGATTAAGGTCCTCAGTGTGTTTAGATTTTCATAAATGCATTTCTGTAACATAAACTGGATTTCACTGTCCAGATCCCACTCCATCC
>NW_022906270.1:0-267 GCF_012274545.1 Fukomys damarensis | reverse complement strand
TTTCTGTAATCAAACCCACGTAGATATGACCTTACATATTTAATAGAGTGCATTACCCCTGTAGAAATAGACAAAAAAATTAGCATTTCTAGACCAATATGGCTGTTAATTTCTGTACAATGCCAACTCGACACAGTAAATTGGGATAACTTTTTCCAAAGTCAACAACACCGTTAAAGTTTCCAAAAATTCAAATTATATATATATGTGTGTATATATATATATATATATATTTATATTTATATAAAAAGAACAATAATAGCAGTA
>NW_022906269.1:0-224 GCF_012274545.1 Fukomys damarensis | reverse complement strand
ATTTCCTAAAACAAGACTATTTATCCCATAACCTGAGGTTTGACAGCATATCCTTTCCAAAGCTTTGATGAGATTCCCTGTGTTGAAACTAAGCTAGAAGTGAACGTTAAACATACTTAGATAATTAAGACTTTTAAGGGCTACAACATTATATATATATATTTTTTTAATTCTCACTCTGTTGTCTACTTTGTTTTGAGTCCTGAGAACATTTTCTTAAATAA
>NW_022906268.1:0-234 GCF_012274545.1 Fukomys damarensis | reverse complement strand
AGGGATTTTGTTCAGTGGTGCCAGGTCCTGCCCTCACATATGCAACATTCCAAGTTTGATCCCCGGTACAGAAAAATTCAGTCTTAATTTAATTTTTGGTCTGATTTTTGTAATATCACTTCTCTTAGTAGCTATACATTTGGCTCTTTTTTTCTAGGACCTTGAGGTGTAAAATTAAGTTATTTATTGGACATGAGCTTGTTTTTCTAATGTGAACATCACAACTATAAACTT
>NW_022906267.1:0-439 GCF_012274545.1 Fukomys damarensis | reverse complement strand
GAGCAATAGTAATAAGGGGAGGTGGAGCTGTAAACCTCTGCACTTAATGTCCAATTGTTATCACCACGTGGACAGTCAGGATGAGCTGGGTGCTCAGTTTCCCTATCTGACAAAAGTGAAGTAGTATGTGGGAATCATTTCATCAGTGTCTGAGTGAAATGATTTGTTTGAAAGAAAACACTAAACTAAGAACTGACTTGAAATATAAATCATTTTAATCTTTAACATTCATACAAATAAAGGCAAGAAGTGAAAAGATGGTTACATTAAATGAATTTGCTGTCTTGGTCTTCAGAAAGGCTCAGTCTGTCAAACAGGGAAGGACATACGAAGCAGTTCCAGTACTGCAAATTAATCTTTAATGCTAACTGAATCCTCACTGAACAGTTTGCTTTCCATATTGTTTCCGTATTGTTTTGTCCCTTGAAATTTTTGAGTA
>NW_022906266.1:0-923 GCF_012274545.1 Fukomys damarensis | reverse complement strand
AAGAGTAACAGAGATGAAGTATAATATGGGGCACTTTAATGAGTGGGACAAAAGACACAAAAAAGAAAGAAGTTGCAAAATGGAAAGTGTATAAGAAAGCAGGCAAATAATGTGAAGAGGCTTTTTCAAGGAATATCACCTCTGGCACAAGGGGAAAAGCAATATGCAAAAGGAAGTCATTTAGTCTGAACCAGCCAATGGCAGACGCTGAAGATTCTGGCTGAATTCAGGATAGAAGGCCAAATTGAGCTTACTCACTGCCTGTGGGCTTGAACACCTCCAGAATCTACTACAGATTCCCTCTGACAATGTTCTAACGGATGGTTGTGATTCCTACAGCGTAACAAGTGTGGATGTCTCATGTGGCTTCAACACAGTTGTTGACTTCTGTTCTACATTCTTGACCTCAGGAAAATGACATTGTTCCTCGGCCGAGTGGATCACATTTGTGGCACAATCAGGAGGCCCCAGAGCATAGGGTTGTGTATGTTGAAGAGGCACCCATGCACCTGACTGATGATCACCATTCTGCTGGATCCAGGCTTGAGCAAATGTGGCATGTCCCACTGGTTACATACAAGTCCTCACCAGTCCACTGTGTTAATGTCAGGGTGAAGGAAGAATCTCTGCAAGGCTGACTGGTCCTCAAGAGTCAGCGGGATGCAATCTGGGTCAAGGACATGCAGTCGGTTGCTACCTGGTCCTCACAATTCTCCTGGATGTAAGAAAGTGTTTCCAGGGGATATTGGAATGGCTGAGTGGCCATCACCCATCCACTGAAGGCTGGCTATGGTGAGTGATTTTTTTTAAAAATGGGGCTTCTATTTCTTTTATAGTTATAAGAATTCTATATATATGCTGTGTACAAAATTTTGCTGTGAAGTATAACTTCCATATATATATTATGTATAATATATATATAT
>NW_022906265.1:0-275 GCF_012274545.1 Fukomys damarensis | reverse complement strand
TAATCTGTGGACGGAATCAGGTCGCTGTCCTGCAGAGCCCCCTCCTGCTGCCTGCATGTCCACAGCGCGAGTTACCAAACATATCCCGTGTGTCTGGTCTGTCTGGAGGCCTGGCCAGGCTCTGGCTCATTTTCCAAAGCGATGCTGGACGTCCAATCAGGAGACACAAGGTGGCCGCTGGTCTCTTCCTGACACTGGCATCAGGGGTGATCGGCACACCAGGTCCAAGCACTCCCTCCAGCCCGCGAAGGGCCCATACCTGGACTCTGACTGCT
>NW_022906264.1:0-333 GCF_012274545.1 Fukomys damarensis | reverse complement strand
GAATGGCTGCTATCAAGAAATCAACCAATAACAAACGTTGGCAGGGTTGTGGGGAGAAAGGAATCCTTCTCTGTTGTTGGTGGGAGTGCAGACTGGTGCAGCCACTATGAAAATCAATATGGAGATACCTCAAAGAGCTGGGATTAGAGATTCCATTTGACCCAGCCATTCCTTTGCTGGATATCTTTCTAAAAGAATTAAAAGAATCATATCACAGTGATATATGCTCACCTATGTTTATAGCGGCACAGTTTGTAATAGGTAAAAGTTGGAAACAGCCCATTTGCCCATCAGTTGGAGATTGGATAAAGAAGACATGGTTTTTCTATAAAA
>NW_022906263.1:0-296 GCF_012274545.1 Fukomys damarensis | reverse complement strand
CTCTCTCCTTTTTTTTTTTTTTCAGTGCTGGAGGTTGAACCCAGGACCTTCTCACTGAGTTACATCCTCGTTCTTTTTTCTTTCCTTATTTTTTTTTTAATTTTGAGGCAGGGTCTCACTAAGTTACTAAGTTGCCAAGACTGGGCTGGAACATGTGGATCCTCCTGCTTTAGCCTCCCAGAATGCTGGGATTACAAGTGTGTGCCACCATACTATTAAAAGGCACCAAAGACAAAGAAAGTCAGACGCTGATACCACTGAACAGATGAATAAAAACATTCAAATTAACTCTTCCG
>NW_022906262.1:0-219 GCF_012274545.1 Fukomys damarensis | reverse complement strand
TTTATGGATTCCATTTCTTTCCTCTGTTGGGCATTCATTGTTTCCATTTCTTTCTGATGCTGAATCTTCATGGCTTCTATCATGGTCTTGAGATCATCTATTTTTTTTGTCAGTTTCTGCTCTAGAGTCTGGAATCATGACTTCCATTTTGCTCAGCATCTCTCTGGTTAACTGGGAAATTATTTCTGATTTGCATTTTTCTAGAGCCTGATTGATCTG
>NW_022906261.1:0-227 GCF_012274545.1 Fukomys damarensis | reverse complement strand
GTGCTCCACATACGAGGTGGACTTCACTGGTAAACTCACAAAGTTGCAACACCTTTCTCTGTGGAGTACTTTACATTCAGGAAACTGACCGCTTTCACTTTAAATGGCTAAGTGGTGAAAGAAGCTGTTTCCGGGGGAAGACTGCAATTTAAACCGAAGAAGCCCTCTGCAAAGTGCGTTTGCGTTCTAACGTCACACTGAAACTATGCCCAAGTACACAGAGTTCT
>NW_022906260.1:0-503 GCF_012274545.1 Fukomys damarensis | reverse complement strand
TATAACAGCACAGTTTGCACTAGCTAAAAATTTTTTGTTTGTTTGTTTTTGGTACCGGGGATCGAACTCAGAACCTTGTGCATTTAAGGCAGATGGTGGATCCACTGAGCTACATCCCCCGCCCCAAAAAATTGTGAACAGCTGGTAAAAATTTTTCCAACATTGTAGGTTATCCCTTAGTTCTGTTGACAGTTTCTTTTGCAGTACAGAAGCTTTTTAATAAGATGAGATCCCACTTGTTGATTCTTTCTGCTAGTTCCCATGCTACTGAGGATTTGTTCATAAAGTCTTTTCCTATGCCAACATCTTCCAAAGTTCTGCCTAACTTATCTTCCAGTAAGTCTAGTATTTCTCTTTAATATTTAGATATTTCATCCACTTGGATTTTAATTTAGTTCATGGTGAGAGATAAGGGTCTAGTTTTAACTTTTGGCAGGTTGTGATCCAGTTTTTCCAACACCATTCATTAAAGAGGCTATCTTTCCTCCAGTGGGGATGGTCAG
>NW_022906259.1:0-548 GCF_012274545.1 Fukomys damarensis | reverse complement strand
GGCAGGGACAAAGGGAAAAAATGAGAACCAAGACCTGTCATGTAGAGGTACAAGATCCCAACAGTGAATATAACTGTACTATATCCCTAAAATGTACCAATAAACTCAATTAAAGCTGAAAAAAATAGTACCGCTATCAACATTCATGTACAAGCTTTTATTTTGCATATATTTGCATATATGTGCCCAACAGTATAATTATTCAGTCATTGAAGAACTTTCAAACTATTTTACAAAGGGACTATCAATTGTACATTCACAACAACCACAGATTAAGCATTCCAATTTCTTTTCATCCTCACCAAGTTTGGCTACTGTTCTTGGTTGTAACCTCCTTATGGGCACTGTTATCTCACCCTGGCTTTAATTTGCATTTACCGGTAACTGATGATCTTGAGCATCTTCACACTTATTGGGCAGCTGCATATCTTCTATGAAAAACTTTGCATCCAAATCTTCTACTTATTTTTTTAATTGAGTTCCTCATCTTTTAATTGTCACCTTGTAAGTGTTTTGCTATTTGTAATTGATCCTTATCACTATTGTCT
>NW_022906258.1:0-205 GCF_012274545.1 Fukomys damarensis | reverse complement strand
TTTAAATATTATATCTTGCATATTCTTCCCTTGTTTTGTGTCTTAAAGGAAATAAAATTTTTAGTTGTTATATGGAATGACAAAATGATGAATTATTTCTCACAATCCTATCACTATTTATTTTTAATCTACTATTCTTTTAAAAAAAATTTAAGCCTAAGGTCTGTTGCAATTTTAAGTGCATTTTACTTTTAGATTCCTTTCT
>NW_022906257.1:0-211 GCF_012274545.1 Fukomys damarensis | reverse complement strand
CCCACCAGCTTGAACCACCAGTGTGGTACATGCATGCCTAATCCCATCAGACAGTTGGTACCAACTGACCAGACGGGACAGTCACGCATGTACCACTCGTGGTTCAGAGCCACCCAGAAGAGAGACATACAAATGACAGCCCATCACAAATGGGTTAAGAATGATTCTCTTACAGAGAGATTAAATAAAATAGCTTCACATCTCATAATGT
>NW_022906256.1:0-244 GCF_012274545.1 Fukomys damarensis | reverse complement strand
CAGTGGTTCAGTGGCCTGCCTTGCAAGTGCAAGGACCCGAGTTCAATCCCTGGTACAAAAAAAGAAAGAAAAAGAAAAGACTCCGCCATGAATTTCAGGCAGTCATAAGGCATGTGAATCTTTGTGGTTTCTATTGAAGGAAGATGGCACTGATTAAGAAAAGGGAATCCACTCTGATCACAGAATGAATGGAGCAGGAAGTTTTCCATGGTTTTCTTGGATAGGGTTCAGTATCACAATTTTA
>NW_022906255.1:0-254 GCF_012274545.1 Fukomys damarensis | reverse complement strand
ACTGATTAAGAGAGACAAAGAAGGCCACTACATCCTTGTAAAGGGAACAACCCAAGAGGAAGAAATGACAGTCATAAACATATATGCACCAAATATAAACGCCCCTAACTATATAAGACAAATATTAAGTAACATGAAAAACCAAATAACGACTAATACAATTGTAGTGGGGGATCTGAATACCCCACTACCACAAATAGATCATCTAGGCAAAAAATCAACAATGAAATACTAGAACGGAACCAAGCTTTTGA
>NW_022906254.1:0-297 GCF_012274545.1 Fukomys damarensis | reverse complement strand
TGTGTGCATGTATGTATGTATGTGTGTGTGTGTGTTTGTGCAGCAATAACCCAGAAACAGTACATGAGCATCGTCCACCAAACTCTGCAGACCAGGACACCACAAAGGTAAAAGAAGTCCAATCAGGCAGATAGTTCCTTCTGCTTGATGTTGGAATCAACAAATATTTACATGTGTTTCCCTTGAACTAATTGGTAGGTTTCCTGGACTTTAAAAAAAAAATACAGGCTATCTTAAAGAGAGAACCATTTTGCTTTCTTTGTTTTTTTTTTTTTTTAAAGAGTGTAGAGGAAGGAG
>NW_022906253.1:0-219 GCF_012274545.1 Fukomys damarensis | reverse complement strand
TTCTAACTCATAAGAGCTATCCTAGTGGTGAAACAGAAAAGGAACCTAAGAGACCCTGAACCCACTTTCTGCTACCAGAAGGGACTGCTGGGAAAGTGGCAGGAAGCAGGCAGAGCGGAAAGAGGGGGATCGTCGGCCACTTCCTGGAAGGCACCAAGACCGCCGTCCTGCAGATGAGCTGCATTCCCATCTGTGAGAGAAACGCCCTTGCAGAAACCT
>NW_022906252.1:0-328 GCF_012274545.1 Fukomys damarensis | reverse complement strand
AAATCTTATGAAAGTTTTAAGCTTTAATGACTTTCAAGGTTTAAATGCTACAAAATCATAAAAATACAATTTGACAGTATAATTATAATTTTGTGTTTGGGTGTGTTGTTGTGTTGCTGGGATGAAACCCAGGGCCTTAAGCATGCTAAGCAGGCAGTCTACCACTGAGATACACTCCCAATCTAACTGTGCAATTATTTTCTTCTACCAGTTTAATTTTGTGGACTGTGAAAAATAAATTTTAAATTTTAATTTATGTAGGTGTTATGGATTCTGAATGGCATTCTCTGGAGGATAGCTCCGTGGAGGAAAACTTGTGCTGGGTCAT
>NW_022906251.1:0-750 GCF_012274545.1 Fukomys damarensis | reverse complement strand
AGCGGTCAGTTTCATGAATGTGAAGTACTCCACAGAGAAAGGTGCGGCAACTCTGCGAGTTTAACAGTGCAGTCCACCTCTTATGGGGAGCACAACAGCATTCGTTTTTGTATGTAGATTTCTGAATGGCAGAGATTGAAACACTCTTGTGAGGCACTTTTAGCAGAGACGCCCTTCAGGACTAACAGAGTGTTTAGCAGCTCTGAGTGCAAAAATTCCTCCAGAACACTGTATACTCAGGGATAGGTTCAGTTGGACCTCAGAACAGAAACGCACTTTGCAGAGGGCTTCTGCGGTTTAAAGTGCTGTTTTCCCGGGGAAACACCTGCTCTCGCCACTTCGCCGTTTAAAGCAATAGCGGTCCGTTTCATGAATGTGAAGTACTTAACAGAGAAAGGTGCTGCAACTCTGTGAGTTTACCAGTGAAATCCACCTGTTATGTGGAGTACAACTGTATTCGTTTGCATGTAGGTTTCTGCCTGGCAGAGATTGAAACGCTGTTGTGAGGCACTTTTAGCAGAGAAGCCCTTCAGGCCTAAGAGAGTGCCTAGCAGCTCTGAGTGCACACAAGCCTCCAGAACTCTGTATACTTGGGGATAGGTTCAGTTTGACGTTAGAAGACAAACGCACTTTGCTGAGGGCTTCTGCGGTTTAAAGTACAGTTTTGCCCGGGAAACAGCTTCTCTTGCCGCTTAGCCGTTTAAAGAGAAAGCGGTCAGTTCCATGAATGTGAAGTACTCCACAGAGAAA
>NW_022906250.1:0-227 GCF_012274545.1 Fukomys damarensis | reverse complement strand
AGGTAGAGAGCCTAAACTTTCCAATAAATATTTTCCAAGAATTAAAATGTATCTGCTGTTATTGGTATAAAATTAGAAGCTCACTTTCAAGATTGTTTCTGACGAGTTGGAGACTTAGGTACAATAACAAGCAATATATGTCAATGATAAATTAATGAGCGAATAATAGTCAGGATTGGAAGAAACCCCATGCTCTGAGGTGGTGAAGTAAGACTTTACAGAGAACA
>NW_022906249.1:0-359 GCF_012274545.1 Fukomys damarensis | reverse complement strand
CAATCACCCTTGCCAATACAGTAACTCCCTATTTACCTTGTTTCCTCAGAGGAATGAAGAACCCAGAATAACCAAGGGAAAGTCATAGATTCTAAGTCCATGGTATCATTGCTGTGCTTCCTGGTATAAGCCTTCCCTCCTTTGGAACTAAGACTTCTAAATCATCAGAACACAAGGTCATGGGAACAGAAAGCAAACTTTTGCTAGTGGTTCAGTATGGGTACTGGTGAGTGGTGCCAGTTTGACTTTCACCCCTTGATCCATGGACCTGAGATTCCTCATTATTGGAGCACATTACTATATGGTAATGTTGACTGAAAGCATGTACACAGATGTGAGCATCAATGGAACAGACCAGA
>NW_022906248.1:0-243 GCF_012274545.1 Fukomys damarensis | reverse complement strand
AGCACCGTCCACAGCACATAACCCTGGCTGAAGGCAGGCCATCTTGACTCACAGCCAGCACATATGCCCCGGGAAATGGTCCGCAGACAGAAGACACAAAGACAGAGTTCCAGGACAGGAGCAGCTCAGACTCTCTGCCTGAGGAATGTTTTCAAACTCTGCCTTTGAACGTCCCTCCTTGTGGAATTGAGGCCCAGCTGGACTGAAGAACTTGACAGAAGCCACTGTGGGCTCTCAAGATGA
>NW_022906247.1:0-653 GCF_012274545.1 Fukomys damarensis | reverse complement strand
ATCTGTCTTTAAAATAAAGTATGAAGATGTTTTGAAAAAAAAAAAAAAAAAGGAAAGAAATGGCTCAGACCCATGAAATTAGGAATTAAAATTAGGATCGTCAGTACCTACTTTGAGAACCTGCACTCTAATAAAATGGAAAACACAGAAGTAATGGACAGATTTCTAGAGACTTACAAATTACCAAAGTTGAATGAAGAAGATAAAAAATTCTAAACACAACTACAATCGATGAAATTGAAAATGTCAGTAAAAGTTTACCAACAAAGAAAAGCCCAGGTCCTGATGGATTTACTGCTTAATTTTACAGGACATTTACAGAAGAACTACTGCCAGTATGCTTAAAAGTTTTCAATGAAATTGAAAGGAAAACAATACTTTCAAATTCATTCATGGAAGCAAGCATTACTTTGATTCCCAAACCAGGGAAATACCTAACCAGAAAAGAAATACCTAACCAATCACCTTTATGAATATAGTTGCAAAAATCCTTAATAAGATACTAGCAAACAGAATACAGAGGATCATAAAGAAAATCATGCATCCTGACCAAGTCAAATTTATTCCAGGGATGCAAGAATGGTTCAATGTATGTAAGTCAATAAATGTAATACACTATATTAACAGAGTCAAGGATAAAAACCATATGATCC
>NW_022906246.1:1106-1359 GCF_012274545.1 Fukomys damarensis | reverse complement strand
CCCTGTTGTGAGGGTCTTCTACAACAAAAGGTCTTACGGCCTAAGAGAGTGTGAGGCAGGTCTCAGTGCGGACAAGCCTCCAGAACTCTGTATAGTTGGAGATAGGTACAGTTTAAGGTTAGAACACAAACACACTCTGCAGAGTGCTTCTGCAGTTTAAACTGCAGTTTTCCCTGGGAAACAGCTTCTTTCACTGCTTAGCCCTTTGAAACCAAAGCGGTTAGTTTCCTGAATTTGAAGTACTCCACAGAGA
>NW_022906246.1:0-651 GCF_012274545.1 Fukomys damarensis | reverse complement strand
ACAACTGTATTCCCTTTTGTTTGTACGTTTCTGCCTGGCAGAGACTGAAACAGTGTTGTGATGCACTTGTACCAGAAAACCCCTTAAGGACTAAGAGAGTCCCTAACTGCTATGAGTCCACACCAACCTCCAGAAATCTGTATCCTTGGAGAAAGGTTCAATTTCAGGTTTGAACACAAATGCACTCAGCAGAGTGCTACTGCTGTTTAAACTGCATTTTTAACTGGGAAACAGCTTCTCTTGCCACTTAGACCTTTTAAAACAACGCGGTTAGTTTTCTGAAGGTGTGGTACTCCACAGAGAAAGGTGCTGCAAATCTGTGACTTTACCAGTGAAGTTCAGATCTTATATGCAGTACAACTGTATTTCTGTTTATTTGTAATTCTCTGCCTGGCAGAGATTGAAACACTTTTGTGAGGCACTTGTACGAGAAAATCTCTTAAGGCCTAAGAGAGTCCCTAACTGCTATGAGTGCACACAAGCCTCCACGACTATGTTTACTTGGAGATAGATTCAGTTTGAGGTTAGAACACAAATGCACTCTGCATAGTGCTTCTGTAGCTTAAACTGCAGTTTTCCCCGCGAAATATCTTCTTTCACTGCTTAGCCCTTTGAAACCAAAGCGGTTAGTTTCCTGAATTTGAAGTACTC
>NW_022906245.1:0-304 GCF_012274545.1 Fukomys damarensis | reverse complement strand
CCCCTGTCTACATCCTGGGATATGATTTTACACCTGTCAGCAATGTTGAAAGACAGCCCTTAATCCCCAAACAAATAGCAGGCTTAAGAATTCCAATCAGCCACTCATTGAGTTTACCCCGACCTGGACTGCACAGAGTGAACCATTGCAGAGTGGTTATGCATGCAGTGAACCCACACTCGAACAATCATACAGAGGTCTTGAGAGTAGTGGTAAGAAATGCACTGAGCCTGCCTTTACCACAGCCAGGAGCCACGGCAATGATCAAAACCACTGTATCATGCAGTGAGCAAGGCCTCATCCC
>NW_022906244.1:0-207 GCF_012274545.1 Fukomys damarensis | reverse complement strand
TAGTCATTAGCAATATTCAAAATACAAATTCCCATCTCCAAGAAATTATTCCAGTTTTTCACATAAAGAGCAGTGGAAGAGATGAAACTACAGTACCTTGAAGTCCCACGAGGCAATGGGCATTGTCTGAGGCAGCCTGAGAGACACTTCTCAGGTCCTAAAAGATGAAAACCTGACAAATTACTCAGACAGCTATTGCCTCTAACA
>NW_022906243.1:0-200 GCF_012274545.1 Fukomys damarensis | reverse complement strand
AGAGTAAAATAGAAAAAATACAAAGCAGATGGGACAAATAAAACAAATAGTACTATTAGTAAAGTTGTATGAAATGCCAGTGCATAAATACTGCAAACTAAAGTTGTTACATAGAGGGAAAGGTCTCCAAATATACTTTGAAATGGGACATTATGTATTTCATCCAATCCAGTACCTTGCACATGCTAGGCAAGTCCTTT
>NW_022906242.1:0-575 GCF_012274545.1 Fukomys damarensis | reverse complement strand
CAGTGTACTTGCCCAATAAAACATTTGTTTGGCTTCCTTCACATCCCTGTATTACTTCCCTACTCCTTTATGATTGTTTCCTGGAAACAACTACCCAATAAACTTGCACCTTAGATCAGGGTCTAAGATCAAGGTCTTTTTCTGGGGGAATCCAAGCTAAACAGATGCAATCATTAGGATTGGGGTCATAATTGAACCTAAAGAGTGAAGCAGAGGGGTAATAACAGACTCTCTGATTATTCATTTTTATTGAGAAAGCTGAATGGATGATGATGCCATTAAATAAAATAAGAAAAGAGAAAAAATAGATTTGAGAAATGATACAATGAATTTGTGTTCGGAGGTGTTACATTTAAGACTGACCAATATTCCAGCACTCTGGAAGGCTGAAGAAGAAGAATCACAAATTCAAGCCCAGACTTGGATAGGCAATTTAAAACTCAGCAAAATTCTGCCTCAAAATAAAAACATGGGCTGGGGATTTAGCTCACTGGTGTCGCTGCCTGTCTCGCAAGCACAAGGTCCTGAGTTTAATTCCTGGTACCAAAAAATAAAAATAAATAAATAAATAAATA
>NW_022906241.1:0-1350 GCF_012274545.1 Fukomys damarensis | reverse complement strand
CCATCGCAGCCCACACAGCCTCTCCTTCGGGCTGATGCTGCTGGCTCCTGGCAGCTTCCCTTGGCAGATATTTATGTTCTTCGCCTCTCTGACTCCCTGTGATCTCCACTGCACCTCTGGCTTCATTTCCACAGCTTCACACAACCATCTCCAGAAGCTTCGTTCCTGGCCTCTGGCTAGAAGCCCTCTGGCCCCATAATCCTGGATTCTGCATCCTAAACAACCAGCAGCACAT
Organism: Fukomys damarensis; assembly: GCF_012274545.1. Lineage (NCBI taxonomy): Eukaryota > Metazoa > Chordata > Mammalia > Rodentia > Bathyergidae > Fukomys > Fukomys damarensis. The sequence continues at coordinate 1,115 of NW_022906241.1, read as the reverse complement.
GGGTGATGCCAAGGACTATCACCAGGATGAGAAGTACCCAAGCCTCCTGGATCATGCCTACTGGACCTTATGGCCACCAGGATAGCCAAGTACCATAATAACACCAAAGCTACTGATTATCTAGGCAGCCTACATAACAAGGCAATCAGTGGCTCAGTTCTCACATGACAAGTTCGTACTTAGCACTCTTTTGCCAGCAATAAATGGGGTATGGCCAACTCCTAAGGTGTATTGATGTCATCCTTCTACATCCATCTTCCAGCGACTTGATTTCTTTAGAATGGCACTCATCTCTACTGGAACCAAACTTTCTTTGATGCCAACACTACATGTGCTTTTAATTCGCCAAAATTTAAGATTTTAATCATTTTCTGTTTGATGTTTTACCATAGATTCTCATTATGGTTTGGATAAAAAGCACCCAGCAGTACCTATAACACACCAAGAATGTTGTGCTGCCTTGAAATTTCCTACATTATGACAATTAATCCCACTGCTTTAATCTCAGCCTCATAAAATTCTGAGGACATAGGCAGAATACAGAATGTATTACAATGTGTAATATTCCTGCTTCTAGTCTAAGTTCCTAAAACATTCTTGTACGGTGTGAAACTTTCTGAGCCTGGGTGGCCTTTACTGTCCCCATCTGTATTAGCATCTGGTCCATTGAACTCTAAGCAGAATCCCCACCAAGAGCTGCATAGAACATTGTTGGCCTCCTCTATCCCACATCTTTAAAACTTTCCTCACTCCTCCATCAAACAGATTCAAAACTTCACGGTCAGGCACAGTCACAGCAATGCCTCTGCACCTGGTCCCTTTCTGCCAGTATTGTCCAATCTCCGGCACACAACATATGACCTCCACAAGTTAAAAGAGTAGATGTTTAATTTGACTAATGATTTTAGATGATTTAGTGCTGACCAGATGCCTGCGAGGCAGGAATATCATGCCACAAGGCCATGATGAAACCAATGTAAACGCAAAGGAATAGTGCCAGAAAGGAAGAGGTTAGGGGCCAGATTTAAAGTTCAAGATCATGACTCAATGACCCAGGCAGACGCACCCATAAGGGCACTTTAGCATTCCCACAGGTGGCTGCCAACCCAGTCAAG
>NW_022906240.1:0-657 GCF_012274545.1 Fukomys damarensis | reverse complement strand
TAAGAATCTATATATAGCACATAAAGGTATAAGATCCCAATGATGAAGTAACTATATTGTATAGCTAGAATGTACCAAGGAAAAAAAAAAGTATGTAAGTACATGTAAGTAGAAAAGAAAAAAAATTTTTTTTAAGTGCTGCTTAACAAATTAGCAGATAGTTTATATAAAGTATTAAGAACCATTCATGTAGTATTTCTCAGGTCTTTATACCTCATCAAAGGTAAGAAAGAGTTTGACCAAGAGATTTAAAACATATACATTTCAAATAGCACTGTAAATTCTTGGAATCCAAAAGGCAACTCCATAAATGACCACATACAGAAAGTTTTTATTTCTATAAACAATATTTTAAGTTAAAAGATAGAAAAGATAATGCCTAGGTCTGAAGATTAAAGTGTATAAGCATGAATATTAAGAGAATAAAAACTAAGTAAGCTTTTTAAAATACAATGAAATCTTACCATGAAGATGTAGATCTAACAAAGATTGTATTCGAAGTTGGAGGAAAGACATGAAAGGGATTCTCTGGTTTCTTTGATTTGGCATAATTCAGACATTAAGTCTACATCTCTCACAGTCAAATGAAGAAGCAATTGAGAAATAACCTGGTTTTCAGCTCTGTTGTGGGTGGAGTATTATTTCACTGCCTAGTGC
>NW_022906239.1:0-274 GCF_012274545.1 Fukomys damarensis | reverse complement strand
CTATGTGGAGTTATGATTGTATGAAAAATTTGGTAGGTGGAGAAGCCCAGCACTGCTGGCATGCGTATTGCTGTTCCAGTGTTTCCTAGGAGCATTTGCTGGGTATATGACTCATTCATGCGGAGTCTTACACTTTTTCTTAGACCTAAATTTAGATTTTGTATAAATGAGTCATGGTAAGAGAGGAAGAACGTGAGGGAGACACTGTTAGATTCTATTTTCCGAACTTCACCCCACCTACCATTTAATATTAGTCCTTTTTTTATTTCCATGG
>NW_022906238.1:0-210 GCF_012274545.1 Fukomys damarensis | reverse complement strand
GCATGTTTGACAGTATACATGGGATAATTTCAGTTATTTTGCATTTGCTTCACATGTCTATGACGTCTTGCTGCCGAGTGGTTTGAACCACTGAAAGTACATGGTTAACTGTCCCATCAGATGGCATTTTATTAATTTTATTAATAAAAAGACTAATAAGAGTTATTTGATCTGTTTGTGCTACCAGTGGTACAAGACACCTGATGGGAC
>NW_022906237.1:0-214 GCF_012274545.1 Fukomys damarensis | reverse complement strand
CCCTATGCACAGTGGACTCCTGTCAGTCCTCTCCCACCCCCGCCTGCCACAGACAGCACAGCAGAGACGTGGCTTCCAGAACACGCTCAGTACTTCCTGACTTCTTCCCCCAAGGTTTGGAATTATATAGCCTTTTTATTTTAAAGACAGCGTCTCACTATATGGTTCAGGCTGGCCTCAAACTCACAGCCATCCTCCTGCCTCAGCCTCCCAA
>NW_022906236.1:0-232 GCF_012274545.1 Fukomys damarensis | reverse complement strand
TGAAGCAATCAGGATTTAGAGTTTGCTAACCTCCTCTAACTTCTCATTCTAAAATCATTTTTTATGCCATCAAAGAGTAGGGAGCCAAGCACCAATTTTAAGACTTATTCACTGTTATCAGAGAAACAACCACTAATGCTAAAGTCTACAGCAGGCCTCATACCTCCCGTTCTCAGGGAACATGTGTTGAACCAATAATGTCATTTTACTCATGTTAGAAAGGGCCAGTAAC
>NW_022906235.1:0-228 GCF_012274545.1 Fukomys damarensis | reverse complement strand
CACCGGAATCCTCATCCTAACCCTCACCCTCAGCCTGAGCCCAGGGCGAGGGACTTCCCTTCCTACGTCATTCCGAACAATGAAAGTCGCATGAACGGGGGCCTCCCGCCCCCCGAAATGTGGACGACCCGACGCGGGGAGTGGAATGGGGAGCCTGTCCCACCCCCATCATCGAGCTCTCACCCTACTCCCTTCCCCGTTACTACCCTCTAGCACCGCAGTGCGATG
>NW_022906234.1:0-419 GCF_012274545.1 Fukomys damarensis | reverse complement strand
ATAGCAGATGCCATGCTAGGATTAAAGTTGCAAATGCTACCTGCCCTAAGGGGAGGTAGCCTGGATAAAATATAAAGGACAGAAAGAGGCTTGTCACTGGTTGTTTCTTCCTGGTCTGTTTCCTGCTGCCTTCTGCCTACTTGCTCTCTGCCATGCCACCCTATGTGGGAGCCAGCCAACTATGGACTGAAATTTTTAAAAACTGTGACCTAAATAAACCTTTACTTCTTTAACTTTGGGTGTTAGATATTTTGCTTTGGCAACAAGCAAAGTAATACAGGCATCTTTGAGTATTTTTAAAACATAATTATTTACATTTAAGTGTACACTCTCGTCTCAGTTTTAAACTCCACAAGAATAAGAAATATATATTTTTCATGGATTAGTAAGAAAACAAGATATGTATTTTGATGCTTAAT
>NW_022906233.1:0-201 GCF_012274545.1 Fukomys damarensis | reverse complement strand
AGTTACAATGGTTAGTGCCTGGCCAGCGAGTAGGGTTAGATCTCGATTAAGGGGACAGGACAGACTCCCCATTCCACTCCCTGTGTCATATCATCTACCTTGAAGGCGACGGGGGGCTCCTGTTCATTGGACCTTCCATGTTCAGAATGATGTAGGAAGGTAAGTCCCTCCTCCGGGGTCAGGCTGAGGGTTAGGGTTAGG
>NW_022906232.1:0-236 GCF_012274545.1 Fukomys damarensis | reverse complement strand
GAGGGCAGGCTGACTGCATGGCCCACCAGTTTTCATGGTTGCCCTGCTCCTGGCTGCAGCAAGAGAAAGCTCATTGCATATCTTACAGCTACTCTCCAGACCTCTGTATGATTGTTTTGTTGAGTGTGTGTTTCCTGTATGCCTAACCAGTCCAAAATGGTCCACTGTATGACAGCCAAGTTAGGGTGAGCTCAGTGTGTGTCTGACCAGTCTTCTCAAGCCTGCTGTTTGTTTGC
>NW_022906231.1:0-735 GCF_012274545.1 Fukomys damarensis | reverse complement strand
TTTTTTATATAAGAGAAACTATGCAATGTTTGAGTATCTGATTTGCTTTGCTTATATATAATTTTAAACTTCACCTATTTTCCTACAAGTATCTCAGGTTTATTTTTGCTTATGGCACAGTAGCACTCCCTTGTCTGTAAATACCATGTCTTTTTTTTCCTAAATTAGTATAATTTTAAAGTACATATAGATCACATTCATCATGGGGAATTTCTACATGTGCATAACACATCTTAATTCTTGTTTGATTCTTTTCCTGTTCTCCTTACTTCCAAAACTTCTTCCCCTCTTGTTTTGCAAAACTCCATTTTCATTTTGCTTCTAATTGTCTAAAAAATCCCATTTCCTTTCCTTCCTATCTGTACCCGCTCCTCTCTCTTGTTCTCTTTACAATTGAAAAAGTTCTTCTTACTTCCTAATATCTATCCTTTGTTTTGTTCCATATTTATACTTTGAGTTTCTCATAGAAGAGAAATAAAATGATACCTAAATTTGTGTGTCTAATTTTATTTGAAATTATCACATCCTGATGCATTCACTTTCCTAAGAATACCTGAAGTCTGTCCTTCTTTATGGCAGACTAGGACTTCATTCTAAGTAAAAACCACCTTGTCTTTACATATTTATCTGTTCACAGGCTTTGTGAAAAGATAATTTATAGAATGGGAAAAAGTTTTCCATCTATTACTCTGAAAGAAAACTGATATCTAGAACATATAAAGAACTCAAAAAATT
>NW_022906230.1:0-897 GCF_012274545.1 Fukomys damarensis | reverse complement strand
GCAGAATTCTCCCTCTGGATCCTGCATTTCCCCAGCCCCTCCTCTCACGGTGGCCATCAGAGTTCAAGACGGAGAAGTGGAATCAGCTCAGGACAGAGCCCCAACTTCTTCTGTTCAGTCATTGAACAGGTCAGAGAGACAAGACAAGCCAGAGGATGGAGAGGAGAAGTATGTCCATAGATGAGGATGTCCTCTCCCTTCCTAACTCACTTGTATCCCTCTTCTGTGTCATACTGTGCTGCACTGTGGATGTAAGTCTCAGACAATCTGTTATCCTGAGCGATGCACGAGAAACAAAGGGAGGCTCTGATCTTGAGTGTGATCAACAGCGATCTGAGCATACTCCTCCTTTGGTCGATGCTAGGAGGAGGAATTGTCATCTGAAATCCAGGATTATTACAGCCTTCGTCACTGTAGCAAGACATGGGATCAACCCTTGGCTCTCAGGAAACCGATGGAGAAATACGTCACTGTGGAATAAAAAACTAAGCCTGAAAGTGTCATGCCTTTCATAACATTGGTGGGTCTGGAGGATGCTATGTTAAGTAAAATAAAGGTAACTCAGAAGGATACAAATGGACTTTTTCACAAAGAAGATATATACATTTTGTTCTCCAAGAATTATTGAGTAAAATGTACATTTATAGGGCCTGGGGCAGTGGGGAGTGAGATGGTATTAGGCAAAGTAAGCAAAATTCTAGTAAGACAGAACAGTACATTCAAAACATGTGCTGCACAGCATGGTTGTGCTATTAAATCACTGCACATTCTGTTCTTGAGAACAGGCTAGTAGAATAGATTTTACTTTTACTCATAGGAAAAATTTTCAGTAAAGGAGGTAATGTATTTTTTCCCTTTTTTGCAGTATTGGAAATTAAATCAATGCCTTTGCAGCCA
>NW_022906229.1:3905-4505 GCF_012274545.1 Fukomys damarensis | reverse complement strand
GGGGAGAGGGATGAAGGAGTTGTGGCCAGAGGGAAGAGTCTCAGATGGACATGAGGACTTGCTATCGGGTCTCCTGTAGCATAGGGTGGGGGTGACTACAGCCAACAATAATACCTGGTATATTTTCACACGAGGGTCCACTTCATATATGTCCTTGTCATTTTAGTCCAGAGCCATGAGAAGCGACTCCATGGACATGGACGTCCTACCCATAGTAGACCAGCCACATGGGAGGAAGCCATGGGGAGTCACCCTGCAGCCCCATCTAGGGAGCTAGAGGGAAAGGGTGTAAAGGACACCTGTGTTTCCTCCCTGGGAGGGAGGAAGGTACACAGCACAGAAGGCTGTGCTTGAGTCAAGAGCTAGGATTCAGTGGGAGGGAGATGGAGGAGCAACAGGAGGGGGTCTCCCTGACTTGTGTGCCATGGCCAGAGGGAGGCTCCCCTAAGACCAGGGAGTGCCCAGCACCTTGGAGCCTTCAGACCACAGCCTCCTGATTGGGTGCAGGTAGAAGTGGGGGCTGGGTGAGGGTGGGGTTTGTTGAGCAGAGCTGTGACTTTATCCCACAGTCCTCCGTGGTAAGGAGCTTCTCTCTGCTCA
>NW_022906229.1:0-2350 GCF_012274545.1 Fukomys damarensis | reverse complement strand
CTCTTCCTCTTCCTGCTGTCAGGATCACTGGGATTTTATAGAGGAGGAGCATGACTCATGGTGGTGGTAGTAGCTTTCCAGGCTGTGGCAGGACACCTGAGATTCATCAGAAGTTTCAGTACAGGGTCACTGTGGGCTTGGGGCAGCGCAGCACATCATGGCAGGAGTGTTGAGGAGGAAACCCCTCACCGCATAGCACTTTTATTGTAGCAGATCTCCAAAGCCCCTTTGTCCAAGGGGCTGGTGCTAATGTGCCAGATTTCACCCACTTGGTGAAGGAGGACGTTCTTATTTATAATGTTGTTTTCATCGTCAAAATCTATGATGTGGATCCGATTATCATATTTAAGAGACTGCATCCCAACCAAAAACTGGATGGCCTCTGTTTCTGCAGTCTGAGGTGTGAGAGCCCGTGCCTGGAACTCCAGGCCATAGATCACTGGTGCATCCATCGTCTTCCATGCTGCAGGAGGCTCAGGAGCTCAGATCCTCTCTAGAGCCTGCTCATTCCACCTGGTGGGCACTGATTCAGCGTCCATTCATTGCCTGCCTATGGCCACCTCCTGGAACTCTTAACAGTGCAGCTCCTGTTTGCCTGGGCTTTTGCCCACCACCAAAATCTAACAACAGGATATGGGGAGGGCCTGAGGCTGAGAACAACATTAGCATGAGGGCAATTAGTCAACAATGTTGCCTCTGTGGGTGAGCAACCCTCAAGTAATATTTGTTGTGGGCTCCCTGGGGGAGTTCCCCACAGTTGAGGATGGGAGCTCTGCCCCTCAAGTTCCTATTATTCTACCTCTTTTCCTGTGATAAGCCATAGTCAGAGGAGAAGTACAAGACTTGCAATGGGCTCTGAGAGTCTTTCTCCTAAATCCATCTTTTGTGATGTCACCTTAGAAACATACTGTAAATAGCAGTCAAGCTTTGGGAGGTCCTACTGTCCTCAGGTTGGTACCATGTGGGCTGCCCCTGGCATTGCTCCCCTCCCCTCTTAAAATCAGAAGTGGGCAATGCGGTCATCACACAAGGAATCTTAAGAAAAATCCTTCCTTAGCAACTGGCAAGAATGCTGTGTCACTTTGAATTTAAAATTCAAAATTGATTGATAGTAAGATAAATATTAATGTGCAGCTTCTTAGAAGGCCACTTTATTTGAAGAAAACTTAAAAGGCTTAGCCTTGAGAAATGCACATCCCCAACTCCATGATGGAGGGACTGTTCCCTTGTTCCCTAGGGGCACTGGAGTGAGCTGGTAGTTGAAGGAGCCCCTCGGGAAGGGGGTGCCCTATGCCAATGGGTGAAGAGGCAGCTGGGCCTGTTTAAAAGCACAGAGGGGACTTTCTACAGGGACAAACTGGGCAGCAAGCATGCATTGAAGAAGTCTCCCTGGCTTGGGTTTTCCTAACAGATCTGTATGACCAGGTGGGACCCACTGAGGAAACCAACAGTCTCAAGCCTGAGATGAGACTGAGCATCTTGAGCTCAGAAGCTGGCTCCTACCATGTTGTATGAAGAGTGAGTTTAACAGTCACCACAACCCACCAAGTGGCCCCAAGTTTCCAGATACCAGCGGATGCTTGGTCCCCCAGTGATCCTCTGGAGAAGAAATTCAAGTTCTGCAGTGAACCAGTGGAAGCTCAGAGAGTGAAAGACTACCTGGGACCAGGCCAAGGTGGAAGGAACAGCAGCACCTCAAGGTGCTGACACCGTCACTGGAGTCCAGATTGGCCGTGGACCCTTTGTCCACTCATTTACTCTCTTAGCACGTAGTTACCAAAACCCATGCTCAGCAGCCCTGTGCCACCTGCTGTGACAGATTCACCCTCCAAAAGCCAGGCTAGGTGACCTTCAGGGCATCTGTACACTTGGACTCCTTACATGTGAGGAGAACAAGGAACAGCTAACACAAGGTCATTAACAATTCTGGGAATGTTTGTCAGGAATAATAGAGGGGCAGTGGAGGGAGATTTCAGTATGAGAGAAAAAGCCACACAGCAGGAAGGCAGAGGCAGGACCCCGTTCACTTGTCCTATATTTGCAGTGGAGTAAGTGGAAAATTCCTCATCCCTCAACACTTACAAGCCCAAGATTACCACGGCCAAAAATAAAAAAGACACCCCACCCCGCAGCTTTCCAAACAGGTACAGCAGTGATTGAAGGCTCCCCCAAGACTCCTCAGTGTGCCTGGCAGTGACTCCAGGATGGCAGAGCAATTAGAGAAACATTTGCTAGTGAGAGAAAAAAATATCAAATGCTGCTAGCTTTAAAATGTTTTTGTCGAGTAGGACTCTGGCCAATTTATAAAAGTGCAAATTTGAATTTTAGAAGGAAATGCAACAACCATGGG
>NW_022906228.1:0-509 GCF_012274545.1 Fukomys damarensis | reverse complement strand
AGTCTTGCTTGATAATTTTAAACTTTTCTTGGGATTTTAATAATTTGTCATTGGTGATTTAACCACATCTATCTGTCTCAGAAATGTAGTTTTTGTTTGTTTTTTGCAGTACCAGTGATCAAACTCAGGACCTTGAGCTTGGAAGGTAGGGGTAATGCCACTGAGCTAAATCCACAGCTCCATAGGTTTTGCTCTTTATTTAGGGTAAATTAAAATGAACTCTGATTGGAAATTTACATTATTCATTTAGCTAATTATCATTTTGTGTATTTTTTCTGGACTCAAGAATGAAAGTTGTAAAGACTGTTAGGTAAAAGAGCTGAAAATCCAGGACTGGACCAGAACTATAACAAGCCTTTATTGTGGGGAGGATCTGCCAGGCTATCTCTTAACAAAGGAAAAGAAGCACAGGGCAACAGGGAGCTTCTTTTATAGGAGCAGGGTGGGGTTAACCTGAGCTGGGGTGGAGTTGAGTGAGGTAACATTAAGGGATTGGAGGAGCCTGTGAC
>NW_022906227.1:0-227 GCF_012274545.1 Fukomys damarensis | reverse complement strand
CCACAGGGAGAAGAAGAGGGAGCTCCCCCAATCCTCTTCCCCACTGTTCACCTGTGGGCAAAAATCTGTGCCTTTCTGTGAAGGACATGGCTCGTGCCAAGCGGCCCCATTACTGTTTGGATCTAAAATGTCCCCTCCAAAGTCTCAAGTGTTTGGAAGGTGAATGGATCATGGGAATGCTTTATTCGTCCGTGGATTCTGATGAACTCATAGCTGAATGTGCTACA
>NW_022906226.1:0-204 GCF_012274545.1 Fukomys damarensis | reverse complement strand
ATATACCTTAATTATTATTTTTTCAAATTTTTCTCAATTTCCTTCCACATTTCCTTCCTTCTTTTTTTTTTTTCTTTTTATTGAGTTTATTGGTACAATCTAGGTATACAATACCCTTCCTTCTTATTATGAAAATCTTTTTTCTTTCTTCTCAAAATTTCTCTTTCCCTTTCTTCCTTTCCCCCACCCTTCTTAATGCCCCTT
>NW_022906225.1:0-242 GCF_012274545.1 Fukomys damarensis | reverse complement strand
GAAAGGGGAGGCTGACTTGTCCCGTGAGGAGAGCCCAGTCCCATGACTACCACGCCAGTCTCATCTAGAGGACAAACTCCTCTGACCCCGTCTCCTCTCACATGTCTGAGGTCCTAACGCTGCCGCTTTGGGAATCAGTTTGCGAAGTCGTTCAAACTTTAGAGGCTACGTTAAAACCACAGCGTTTATGTAGCGAGTGACACCGGAATAAAGATTTCTGACTCCTGACATGTGGATTAATT
>NW_022906224.1:0-328 GCF_012274545.1 Fukomys damarensis | reverse complement strand
AAATTTTACACAAATGTATTATACTTTAAATAGTTCTTGAAATATTTTTAACTCTGCATTTCATGTTCTAAAAATTAGAACTCAGGTATATCTGGACCATTCATTATAAATCTTGTATAGTAATCGTTTGAATAAATCATAGCTTACATATTTATTAACTGTTAAGTGGATTATTTTCCTTTTTATAAACTTGCTGAAAGGATTTCACTGTGTATAATACTTCGGTTTTCCCGGGGTAAAGAAGTAAAATAGTGAAGCAATAATGCACATCTTCAACTTTACAAGATATTCCAAAATTGCTCCCAAAGTGATCAATTTATACACCAAC
>NW_022906223.1:0-868 GCF_012274545.1 Fukomys damarensis | reverse complement strand
TTTTCCCAACTGAACTGACCATGTTTGAATGGAAACATCTATTATCTGAAATATTTAGTTATTTTCTAATATTTAGTATATCATCAGATTGTTTTTTATTGATACTAACTTTGAGAATGGGAAGAAGTTTAGGAAAGATGTTGTTTATCTATTAACCTAGTGACAGTTTTGATATATCTACACACACTGAAAACTCCAAAATATTTTGTATAAAAGATGACATAAGGAGAATATTTCATATCACAGGAGAAAATATTTTGAATTATTAATCTTTTATGTATATATTATTATATTTTTAAGAGCAAGATATTTTTAAATTCTATTAAATATCAATCAATATCCAATATAATGGAGCTTTCCTCTGGCACACTATTTTAAGAGTAGTGTTCACGAGAAAAGTTCATGGATAATTTTATAGTTCTGATATATAAAATGGGATTCTTCTCTGAGAAACGAAGCTATACATCATCAGAATAGAAAATGATATTCAGATTCCTTTTTATTTGGTGATTTAATAGCTTTCCTCCAGAGCATAAGTACAATTATTTAGAAGTGATTCAACTAGAAAAGAGGCTGAGACTCAGCTCTAACTTAATTATATTGAGAATTCTCTTATTTAAAAAATTTTAATATCAATAATACTATAATATTTCAATAAAAATTGTGCTTAGATATACACTCTATGCATTCATAATTATGGCTATATAGACATTTTTGATGTGTATAAACAAATAATTTGTTTATTACCTTGTACTCCATGACATTTTCTGAGATGCAATTTCATATATAAACTAACCTCAGAACAAAAGTTTCACTTCTACTACTATCCATCTGTGAAAAAATACAACAAAAACCTCGAAGATTTTTT
>NW_022906222.1:0-840 GCF_012274545.1 Fukomys damarensis | reverse complement strand
TAGAGACCAAAAGCTAAAGTTCAACTATATCAGGAAGATTTAAGTTATAACCAAGAAATTAAATGAAGGATAACCCAACAACAAAAATAAAAATGAGAAAACACTTAAGCAAGACACAAAGACAGGCTTCAAGTTCACCAATAGCAAAGAGTAGGGCAAAGGAGGATGAAAAGTCTGATGGTGAACCAGCAGGACACCCTGAACTCAAAGCACAGGAAATAACAAAACAGATGAATCAGGCTCTAGAAAAATTCAAAATGGAAATAATTTCCCAGATAACCATAGAGACAGTGAGCAAAATGAAAATCATAATCTGAGACTCTAGAACAGAAACTAAAAAAAAGAAAAAATAGATGAGCTCAGGACCATGATAGAATCCATGAAGGCTCACCATAAGAAAGAAATGGAAACAAAGAATGCCCAACAGAGGAAAGAAATGGAATCCATGAAAGATTCAAACAGATATCCAGAAGATTAAAAACTCCATTGAAAGTGTACACAACACAATGAGAGAATGCAAAGATAGACTATCAGATATAGAAGATAAGATTGCAGTCAGTGACCATGAAAAGAGAGGCCTCTAAAAAACAGTAGGAGATCATGAGAAAATGATCTAAAAACTCCTACATGATGCAAAGAAGAATAATATAAGACTGATAGGAATCTATGAAGTAGCAGGACAAAATATAAATGACTTGAAAAAGCTGTTCACTAAATTAATGACAGAAAACTTCTCAAATAGAGAGGAAGAATTTGACATATAGATAAGTGAGACATATTCCAACGAATCACAATAAAAAAAAACTACACCTAGACATATAATAATCAATATCCCAGAAA
>NW_022906221.1:0-259 GCF_012274545.1 Fukomys damarensis | reverse complement strand
GTGGTTTAATTTAAACACTGAAGTTACTTTTGGACAAGAGTCTATGACAGATGATTTTTTTTTTTAAAGCAAAGCCTTCTTGTAAAACTCACCCCCCAGGACTTATCTGTATGAGTTCAGAGGTGAGCTGTTCTTCTCTTGGTGACTCAGGAATTAGACTCAGAGATCCTTCTGATATTCTCTCTCATGCCTTCCACTCCATTACTCTGACAGTGCAAATTCCAAGCCACCTCTAAGAAGTCCTTATGATCCCAGGAAA
>NW_022906220.1:0-206 GCF_012274545.1 Fukomys damarensis | reverse complement strand
CATTTTTAAAAAGGAATTCTATGTTAGCAGGAAAGGTGGTGAAATTTAAATAAAGTTTCCACTTAGCAGTATTGTACCAATGCTAATTTCCTAGTTTTGATCAACTATACTAAGGTTATATAAGATACTGACTTTGGAAGAAGCTTCATGAGGAAGAGTCAGGTACTCTCTGAGTTAGTCCTCTTCAGGTATGTGAAAAACTTCCC
>NW_022906219.1:0-1286 GCF_012274545.1 Fukomys damarensis | reverse complement strand
TGTCTTTATTACATTAAAGTGTCATCTTTATTGTAAATCAGATGATCATATATCTGTGATTTGATTTTAGGATGTCTTTTTGGAAGATGAATATATGTGTCTCAACTATGCAGACATATAAGAAAATGATTGTTAGTATTATAAATACTCAGTTTTATTTTTCTCTAAACTTGTCATGAATTTTCTTGTTTCTTATAAATGAATTTTAGATCAGTTCTTCAAGTTCCTTGAAAACAAAACAAAGCTGGCATTTCAGACAGGTTTCCTTTGAATATCAGTATGAAGAGAACTAATCTTTACACAATTGAGAATCCTAATGTTGTGAGATAACTTTTTTATTAATTTAGATCTGTTAAAATATAGTGTTTTATAGTTTGTTATGCAGAGATCTTGAATATCTTCCAATTGATTTATTATTAGATACCTGATATTTTTATCTTAATGTAAGTTCATATATTCTCTTTCTTTAGTGATTTAATATTTAATGATTAGGCATGTAAGTAATTGACTATTTTATTTTTTATCTTTTTATATCCTTTGACCTTTCAAAGTTTGTTGATTACTTCTAATTACTTGGAGATTTTGTGAAATATTCTAGATCAGAATCAATATCTATGAATTAAGACATTTTACATCTTGTTTTCAACTTAAATTTTTTTTCCTTATTCTACAGAGCTTTTGTAAATAAGGAAAGGAAAAACAGTTTGCATGGAGGAGAGGAATGGGGAAAAAAAAGAATCAAGATATTTTATGCACACATACAAATACCCTATGATGAATGTGATCATTATGTATAGCAAAAGTGTACCAATAAATTTATTTATTTTTTTAAAAGATCCAACCAGACACTAAAAGGACCTCTGGCAAAATTTTGCCAAGAGACATGAGTCCTGAGTATGATTACTGCCAGTAATATTCTTGAGGGTTCATAACACGTCCAAAACCAGATCAAGTTTGAGCCTGTTTGAGATGTTCTATGGAAAATCATTCCTATCCTCTGATAAGACAGTAGACCCAGTGATCATGAGACTCTTACTTTATCTTATTAATCTGGGCCAAGTGCAACAGGCTATCCAAATGTATCGGAGCAGAGTTCTGCCAGTGCCTTTCCTGGGGGGACTACCTAGGTCTCACCCCTGAGAGCAAGTGCTCACAAAAACTTGGAGAGGATGTATGTCAGAGAGATATATCAGATAAGTTATAGTCTGAGAACCAACAGGATCCTGCTAAAGCCATGGACCTCAGACTCTTGATAATTTATCTGACATATCTCTCTGACATATATT
>NW_022906218.1:0-221 GCF_012274545.1 Fukomys damarensis | reverse complement strand
AGTTCCACTTATATTATTATCTTAAATATTCATTGACAGTCAGGTTTCTCTTTATCTCAATTACTAATTCATAGCCTTCATTTGTTTTCCCATCTGATTCTTTACCTTTTACTTGTTGATCTTTTAAAGAATTCACTTTCTATCCCAAGAATTGACCTTTTTTTTATTTTGCATGCAAATATTATCTGCCAAGTAGTCACGTAGCATCTTACCTTTGTTAA
>NW_022906217.1:0-254 GCF_012274545.1 Fukomys damarensis | reverse complement strand
AATCTAACTCCAGAGGGAGAGGCAAGCAACCCAAAATCCAGTAGTGTTTAGTTTGTGAGCCCCTTTTAGAAGCAGGCTACCTGATACACTCTCACTCTGGAAGTTGGCTGAAGAAATTTAAAACACACATGCCTGCAACATTTCTCTGTAGACTGCAGCTTCAAAATGCAGGAAATAACCGAACTGCCCACGCAGATAAATGAGGCTTAATAAGTATGGGCATCCACAGAGAGTATGCTGCAATTTGAAAAGAG
>NW_022906216.1:0-292 GCF_012274545.1 Fukomys damarensis | reverse complement strand
CAGGCACCCCAGGGAGTGGATTTGGGAAATCATGAGGAAGTTACTGTGAAATATGGTGGGTACTTGTGTCAAAAAGAAATACAAGGAAAACAGCTTTTTCCCAAGTGGCTCCCCAATTGAGCCAAGTCTAACTGGGTATTCTCAATTTTACCTGTTCTTTAAACAACCTTATCTCCCTTGAGCAAAGGGTAGAGAAAGATTTCAGGGCAAATACCTCTTTATGAAAGTCTAAGAAATGTGGGAAGATTGTCCTCAACACTAGAGGTAGCTACATTTTCCTTCAGTCACCAGA
>NW_022906215.1:0-347 GCF_012274545.1 Fukomys damarensis | reverse complement strand
ATCTTCTTTCTCCAATCACCAGTTGATGGGTATTTGGACTGTTTCCAAGTGAAAACAAAGTTTTTGTAAATAGGGGGAGTGAGGAGGAGGAAGGGAGGGAAAGAGAGTGAGGAAAAACAAGAACCCAGATGTATCATGTACAGACCCAAATTCCCAGTGATGAATGTGTTGATAGTGTATGACCAAAATGTACCAATAAAATGGTATTTTATTAATGGAATAAAAATAAATAAATAAAAATTTAAAAAAGTAATCTGCGTATCTCAGAGCCTGAAGGAAAATCCCCTCAGTGGCTGGAAATTTAGGAAAGCAACAATGGCTAACTCTTCTCTTCCCAGCTATGGAAT
>NW_022906214.1:0-210 GCF_012274545.1 Fukomys damarensis | reverse complement strand
TCATTCAAGGTGGATAACTGAGCTGTTCTAATTGTGATCTTCTGTGGTTTAATGCTGTGAGGGAATATTTTTGACCCCAAGAATGAAATTGAATCTCCCCTTTGTACTTTAGATGGAGATATGAACAAACCTTCACGTCTTAAAGCTCTTTCTAAATCTGAATAAGCTTGCTGTACTTGCTCCTGGGAATCTCCACACAGCAGAATATCA
>NW_022906213.1:0-314 GCF_012274545.1 Fukomys damarensis | reverse complement strand
TAATTATATCTGTAATTATCCTACTTCCAAGCAGTCATATTCAGTGGTACTAAGGGTGAAGGCGTCACCATACTTTTTTGGAGGAAAACATACCTATAACACCTCCCAGTTTCCTCCCCAATCAGTACCTTGCCTTCTGCTACACAAGTAGCAACTGGTATTTTAGTTAATATCATTCTTCCAGTCAGTGTACCTGAGGAAAGAGTTTTTTCTGAAAAAATTTTGTAACCAAATAATCAGTAACAATCATGAATACACTGTATCATCTTCAAAGTAGTTACTTGGAGTATAGAAAAGATTCTCTTACGGAGAAT
>NW_022906212.1:0-302 GCF_012274545.1 Fukomys damarensis | reverse complement strand
ATAAATACAATGGCAATGACTCCTCTGAAATGATGACTAAAGCATGTTAAATACTAATCTCCACCCGGGCGTGGTGGCACATGTCTGTAATCCCAGCACTCGGGAGGTTGAGGCAGGAGGATTGCTGTGAGTTCGAGACCAGCCTGGGCTACATAGTGAGTTCCAGGTCAATCTCAACTACGTAAGTGAGACCCTGTCTCATAAATAAATAAATAAATGAATGAATGAATGAATGAATGAATAAATAAATAAATAAATACTAATCTCCAGTAAGTCATTTTTGACACTGAGCACCAAATCTT
>NW_022906211.1:0-229 GCF_012274545.1 Fukomys damarensis | reverse complement strand
TGTGTAAGTACTATATTTTCTTTATCCTTCATCTATTGATAGACACATAAGCCACATCTAAGACTTATCAGTTATGAATTGTGCTGCTATAAACATGGGTATACATGTGTCACTGTAATATGATGTCTTTAACTCTTTGGGGAAGATGCGTAGAAGGGGATTAGCCGGGTCAAATGGAATTTTTAGTTTAGTGTTTTGAGGAATCTCCATACCAATTTCCATAGTGGTT
>NW_022906210.1:0-1422 GCF_012274545.1 Fukomys damarensis | reverse complement strand
ACTGGCCTAGAATCTCAGGAGACCTGAGTAAGCCGACTCACACAATGACACACAAGAAAGTAGGAAGAGTGATTCTAATGTGAGTTCTGAGGAAACGTTTTCTGCTAAGCCACTCCAATTTCAGGGTTGTTTGCAGCACCTTTGCTGCATCCCACAAGAAAAATCCTGAGGATTCAAGAAAAATAGGAAAAAGGGTACCCAAGCTATGCACAGTGTGTCCTACCTCAGCCAAGGGCTTGATGTCCTTTCTGATGGATCCACCAGCAGTCGTAGCCACACCACTCTCAGAAATGGCCCTGTGGAAGAGGTTCTTGGCCAGGGGAGACAGCACCTGGGAGGGAGGTGGAGAGGAGGACAATTTACATTCACATGCTCTTCACGCTTCCTTCTGTTTGCTCCTCTGACCAAGATGTTCACTAAGAGACTCTGGCACTTCATGAACAAGGGAGTTCCTCACCTGTCTCACCTGCTTCCCTGGCCTCACACCTGGGACCGTGTCCCCCCAACAGTACCTTAGTGGGATTGCGCTAGAGCCTACTTCCAAAAACAGAACAGGAAGTGTGTGGCACATGAACTTCCTTACCATCGTAAGTATTGGAAAGACAATTTGGTAAATCTTAGCCACAAATTCAATTTCAACATTTCCAGTACACAGAATTTAAAAGGATGATTTTTTTTTATAAGAGGTCTCACTATGTAATTCAGGGTAGCCTTAAACTCACTATGTACCCCAGGCTTCCCTTGAACTCACAAAGATCCTCCTGCCTCAGCCTCCCTATTGCTGTGTTTACAGGTTTGTGCAACCATGCGCACCTCTTTACTCCAAATTTATGCTAAGAAAAATTTATCACAGAGTCTCAAAGTTTTCTAAGAATGCTGATGCTCTTTATAGTAGTAAAAATCAGAAGTAACCAAAACCTGTAACACTATGTTTTTGGGTAAATGAACAACTTTTCATTCTTACCTTGGAATAGAAAGCAGTTATCAAAAAACAAAAACAAAAAAAGCAGTTATCACATATAGTATTACCTAAGAGTTTTCCTTACTTAGAGAGATATTTACTTTGCATCACAATAGTAAGCTGAATTTGGTGGAAATAAAACAATATACAAAGATGACAGAGGGAAGAGTGAGATTGCAGATGGATGTATGGATGGATGATAGGTGGACAGAAATGGACAGTGAGATACAGAGGAAACATCATGGCAAAAGTCTGGAAAAATATATCTCATAATGTCCTCAATGGCTATTGGTGTGCAGTGCGACTGTGGAAAACATTTGGCATCTCTGAGCTTCTCTGGGCATGAAGGCAATGCATATATCAAAAATACAATGATACAATTGTCCCTCTGCTCAACGCTGAGCTACTTGGAGGATTTTTTCTCAGATTGCAGTGCCTCATATACCTTCCCTCAGTATTCA
>NW_022906209.1:0-1699 GCF_012274545.1 Fukomys damarensis | reverse complement strand
TGCTTCTAGTAGTTTAATAACATGAAGGTCATATGGACACAGTTGAAAGAAACCTGTTACAGCATTTGTCCTCTGTTAGCAGACACTGTGAACTGCACTTCTTATCCCTTTGATGTCTTCTTGATGTTCCCCACCTCAGGTTATGAGGTTACAAAAAAGGACAAACATTTTCTGAATTCTGAGTTTTCAGGAATAGATCCCCAGGCACCTGGGGTTTTGTTCAGGTTTGTCCTGATGAAAATGGCCATTTCTCCAAAGCAGAGGCTAATACAGAGGGTGGTCCAGCACGTACCGCAAGCTCTGAAACCCTCCTTCCTGCTTCATATTGGAGCCAGCAACGGCACCTGTGTTTAAGCCCTCTGAACAATACTTGGGTAACTGGCAGTGTTGAATCCTCCTACAAAATTACAGTTCCTCTTAATAACTGCTCATCTTCTAGTCATATTTATGTCACAGCTTTATTTAGAGGCTGATTATCTCTTAAGCAAGTGAAATTGATTGGAACCAAAATAATATAAAATCAATACCAAGTAAAGGCAGTAGTTTTCATCTTTGCTTCTGTTATATGGACCTTTTGTAAACTCCTAATAATATCAGTTGACAAATATAGTTGAGCCTAGAAGAGTACTCAAATTCTGATGCATTCAAGCCAAAAAGGTGAATTTTATTTATATTTTTGCTAAACATGACCCGTTTCTCGGTGCACACATGAAAAAGTGTGCCATTTGAGAATTAAAAATATATTTCCTTTTATATTCTGCCTGTCCTTTAATATATCTATCAGTCACAGGAGTAAAAAGAGAAATCTTTAAGAGACAAATCCATGTCACGTAACATATTTAGGGAAATTGAAAATGTGCCCCCTTCAGTGTTTCCTGGAACAGAATAGTAGGCATTCCAAGGGAAAGAGTGAACTGGCCCCAGTAAATTGCTTTGAAATTTCAACCCTTGGGTTTGGCTGTCCAGCTGCTGCAAGGTAAAAATGACTTCATGTTAAAAAATAGTCTGTTCTTATCACTGGCTTCCACGAGTAGCCTTTGTAGTTTTTTGAAACATTTTCATGACAAGGTGAGGTACATAGTTGATTCTATTTTTGATTCTACTCCCTGAGTCTTAAATGTCCCCCTGTATAAAACTAGTAGAAAGCTTAGTTAGAAAATATAGCACCAACAAAATCATAAAGTTTGATTTTATATGATATGTACTTTACTTTGTAAAATGTTCTTGATTTTTTTTTGGTTTTGTTTTTAATCCTTTGGTTTTGTGAAAAACAATTTTTAATTTAAAATTTTCATTTTAAAATTGTTCAAAGGAAGAATTAATCTTTTGAAAGCTACTACTGTAGCAAGTTTTTTTTTAGTCTATAATTAAAACAATATCTTGTTCTTTTTTGGTTTAGGTTCCTTGTTAGGTAATGTGATTTTGTTTTTTCCTATGTGGCTCTGAACTTTCATTTCATAGAGATCTTTATTCAAATGATGCAGATGTCACAAATTACTTTGGCTGTCAAATCTAATTTTTAAGTATATAATAATGGAAAGGTAGTATTGCTTCTAGGAAGAAGGTATTTTCCTCCAAAATACCATGGTAAACCATACTGAAAAAATGGTAGTATTTCATGTATTTTCAGGTCTTTATTATATTTATTTTAGAATTGTCTTTAGTTTTTTAAGAACTCCTTAATGTAGAAGTTCTCTCT
>NW_022906208.1:0-1163 GCF_012274545.1 Fukomys damarensis | reverse complement strand
GCAAAATATTATTTCTACATGTATAATTTTAAAACATCCAAAATTTTATTATATTCTTTCAATATGCATAGGTGGAATTACTTTCAATTTAGTCACAAAAATAATCATGAATTTTCTATAAGGATAAATATTAGCAAAACCTGACTCCAAATTTATAGATCAAATTTTCCTCAGTTATGAAAATATATGTATTTAAGAGCTTAAGAATTAGTCACACTATACAAAACAGTAGTTTTACTCCCCAGAGACTGATACTTTGTAAAACAAGTAAAACATAGCGTTCTATATGATTAATCAAAAAATATTTTAATGCTACATGTAGAACATGTGCAAAATTTAACTATGTAAGTAAGCATCAAAATTTAAATACTAGACATTGTTTTATATGTAGCCCTAAACAAGTGGAAATCGTCATCACCTGTAGTTTTGCCAATGGTATGTCAGATTTATTCAATTATAATGATATTTAAGGATGTAGAAAGTTACAAAGTGTCTTGGTTACCTTTCTTATTGCTGAAACAAAATACTTGATACCCAAAGTTAAAGGAGGAAATATTTATTGTATCTCACAGTTTATAGAGGTTCCTGTCTATTGTTGGCTGGTTCCAAGGCAGAATAGTATGGGAGAAGGACATTGCAGAGGAGAAACAGTTCATGGCAAAGCAGAGGGGAAAGAAAGGAGCAAAGCAGCAAACCAGCAAGTGACTGCATCAGTCCTATTTCTGTCCCTTATATTCTATCCATTCTATCTGCCTGTAAGCCAAGGAACACTCACACCCAGGGTAGGGCTCTATCACTCTCAGCATCACACACTTAACTCCAGCCACACATATCTGAAATCCAGCCAGCTCCAAAAATCCCCACCTAGGACAGCATAAAGCTTTGCAGGGATATCTAGATACACCCTATAACATTCTGCCATTGGCCCTGAAAATACTCTTGCACATTCCTTTAGGCAAAAGTTATTTAGTTCATGTCTAAGAGTTGCCAGAGTCCTAAGAGTTTCAACACTGGTGAAAATTTCAAGTCCAAAGTCTATCCCGAGATTTAAGGCAAACTCTTAGCTTCAAACCCCTGTACAAATAAAAGGAAAGTTTAACTCTTCCAATGTGCAATGGCACAAGATAAACTTACCATTCCAAAAGGTGCAAACAGGGAGAGAA
>NW_022906207.1:0-264 GCF_012274545.1 Fukomys damarensis | reverse complement strand
CATTATATTAGAGGCACCTATGCCAACAATATTGAAACTAAGGCTAGTAACTTTGACATCTGATCATAAACATATTTCTCCCAATGCAGCAGCAAGTTTTCAAATGTTGATTTGAGGAAAACGTGAATCTGTCCACCAAAGTCCAGAAGGCTAAGACCAGCAGATGAACTGTTTGATGTAGTGTTGGTTAAAGATTGAGGGATGTCCTTTTTGTCCCAGAAAAACTTCTCAATGTAGCAGTCTCATTTTCTTTATAACATAGAA
>NW_022906206.1:0-398 GCF_012274545.1 Fukomys damarensis | reverse complement strand
CTATCTTCTGCCTGAGGTAAACTGTTTCTCCTCTGCCAAACCATCCTTCATTGGAGCCAGTTCATTATGGACTGAAACGTCGATGAACTGTAAGCCATATACACCTTTTCTTCCTTAACTTTTGGTGTTAAGAATTTTGTCTAAGCAAGGAGAGAAAAGTAACTCATACACAGACGATGCCTTCCTAGATAGGACTCCAGAAGCACATGAAATAATATCAATAATTGACAGGCCTATATCAAATTACTATCTTCTACACACCAAAGGTATAAGCAAAATGAAGAGAGAAAGCACTGAGTGGAAGTAGAATCTCTTCTGCCTATGATTCATATAAAGGATTAATATGTAGAATATATAGATAATTTAAAAAATGTTAAATGTCTTTTTCACTTTTTTTT
>NW_022906205.1:0-214 GCF_012274545.1 Fukomys damarensis | reverse complement strand
AGTTTTAGATTCGTACTAAAATGTAGCCTCGTGCTACTGCCAAAAATGACTTCTCTAGCATGTAACAAAATTTTTATAAATCTCTATTCATTGAAATCCTTCAGAGAAACAACTCACAGTAATGAAGCCTGGGAAATCCTGTGATCTGCCGTCTACAAGAAATAGAATTGGGAAAGCCAGTAGTGTAATAGTGCCACTCAGTTTGGTTCTAGAG
>NW_022906204.1:0-225 GCF_012274545.1 Fukomys damarensis | reverse complement strand
TTTTCAAATGCTGCTAACTCTGGGACTTACGTATCCATTTCCTTAAGCCTCTTCTCCTTACCCGTAATAACAGTAAATGTCACCTTCAATCCAATGCATGCTCAGCCATTAACTTGGATTTATTCAGATCACTCAGGCCAGAAATTTGGTCCTCTTTCAGACTTGTTCTCAGAGATTATCAGGCTCTGCTAATTAGCAGGCTATATTATTAGCCTAACATTAGTA
>NW_022906203.1:0-234 GCF_012274545.1 Fukomys damarensis | reverse complement strand
TGTTTTGTTTTGTTTTGAGACAGAGTCTCACTATGTAGCCCAGGCTGATCTCAAACTCATAGCAATTCTCCTGCCTCAGCCTCCCAAGTGCTGGGATTACAGGCATGCGCCATCACGCGGGGCTGTTCACTTCTTATGTATGCTTTACGTATAAACACTCAAATACAAATATATTTTTTTGGTTTTTTACGCAAACAGTAATAATATACTTGTGCTTAAGTATGTAACAGAGAT
>NW_022906202.1:0-202 GCF_012274545.1 Fukomys damarensis | reverse complement strand
TCCTTTTTGTTTGTAGGTCTCTGCCTGGCAGAGATTGAAACACTATTGGGAGGCACTTTTAGCGGAGAAGCTCTTCAGGCCTAAGAGAGTGCCTAGCATCTCTGAGTACACACAATCCTCCAGAGGTCTGTATACTTGAAGATAGGTTAAGTATGACGTTAGAACACAAACGCACTTTGCAGAGGGTTTCTGCGGTTTAAAC
>NW_022906201.1:0-232 GCF_012274545.1 Fukomys damarensis | reverse complement strand
TTCTCTTGAGCTCTCCTCTCTCCTTCCCCAGAATTCTTTATTATCTCCATAGATCCTGCTGCCCTGTTTCCTTCCATTTCTCATTTTTTAATTCAAATTATTTATATTTTGTGTACCACGTATTAGAGAAATCCTGTGATATTTAACCTTTTGTGTCAATTTATTTCACTTAGCAAAGTGAGATTCAACTCAGTACCTTCGTGCAATGAACATCCCTGGTGCTTTTATTTTT
>NW_022906200.1:0-201 GCF_012274545.1 Fukomys damarensis | reverse complement strand
GGGGGGGTCTGTTTTTTTCCAGTTCTTTGTATATTCTAGGTATTGTATCTTTGTCTGAGGGACTACTGGCTAAAATTTTTTCGCACTCTGTGGGTTGTCTCTTCCTTCTGTTAGTGATTTCTTTTGCAATACAAAAGCTTTTTAATAGGATGAGATCCCAGTTGTTGATTCTTTGTATTATTTTCTGTGAAGTCTAGGTTT
>NW_022906199.1:0-842 GCF_012274545.1 Fukomys damarensis | reverse complement strand
TCAACTAATTTACTCATGTATTCTTCCTTCCAACTTTGTTGTACTACTTTAACTACTGAGAAAACATTTTCTAGATTTGTTGTTGTTGTTGTTTAGGCTTTGTAAGCCACATACAGCTCCCAGGCTCCTCTCCTTTTTCTTCAGTAACTTTCAAAGCATTCTTACCTCACAAGTCATACCGAAATGAGTTGAGAGCCAGATCTGATTTGAGGGCCATTTTTCTGCCAATTTCTGCAGTATATATCCAGGGAGTAGAAGACACATATTTCCGTAAATCACTTCTTTGAACCAATTACTGGCCACCCTATAGCATGTCCTTGCTGTTCTACAGTCTCTAATCAATATCCAGAGAGATCTTGTAAAAAGATAAATCATTTCAACCAAATCTCTTTGATGTTTTACTCAAGGCAAAAGCCTGAGTCCTCAAAAGGCTTCCAGAGTATGAGCAATCTAGGACTTCCTTTCCCTGACTTCATTTACCTCCCATTGCTGCTCTGTTCACTCTGTTCCCCTGACTGGTACCTTTTGTTCCCTGAATATCTGGGCACTCTTGACTTATTACTTTCCCTGTGAAAAAGATAAGGAGCTCAATTTTAGTAACAAGAACGTGAGCTGTCTCATAAACTTTCAAGTAGATATGTTAGGAAAGAAGTTAGACAAACCTCAAGTTTAGAGGAAAGAGCTAGGTTGGAAACAGAAATCTGAGAATTACTCACTTACAAATGGTACTTAAAAGCTTTAAAATTGAATGTGATCACGGGGAGGTATGCGGTGTGTGTGTGCACTTCTGCATGTGTGTGTCATTATTCCTGTGCAATGCCTGTTGTTTTTGTTTTACCAAA
>NW_022906198.1:0-271 GCF_012274545.1 Fukomys damarensis | reverse complement strand
AGATCCCAATGATGAATGTAACTGTACTATATACCTAAAGTGTACCAATAAAAAAGACTGAAAACTAGTGCCAGTGAGTTATTTGATTATTATTTAATACTGTTTTTATTATCTGATTATTATTATTTAATACTTTATTATTGGATTATAATTTAATACTGTTTATTATTTAATACTTGTTTAATTTGATTTGATTATTATTTCATATTGTTTTGAGTAGGAAATAAATGGGCTGTGTTTTAAACCTCTCTAAATAATATCTGTCTCCTAG
>NW_022906197.1:0-209 GCF_012274545.1 Fukomys damarensis | reverse complement strand
AAATAGTAAGGAACTATTGGAAATCAGTCCAGCAGCTGCTAGAGGAATCAAAGAATAACATGATAAGTCAGAGTCAATGAAGAAAAAGAAGAGCTTGGGTGACATTAAAAACTTCTGTTCACAGAATAAATGGCAGAAAACTTCCCAAGCAGGGGAAAAGAATTTGATATACAGATAAGTCTGGCACATAGAACTCCAACTAGTGGGAA
>NW_022906196.1:0-216 GCF_012274545.1 Fukomys damarensis | reverse complement strand
GAAAAAATGAGAATCAAGACCTGTCATGTAAAGGTACAAGATCCCAATGATGAATGTAATTGTGCTGTACACTTAAAACGTACCAATAAAGTCAATGAATAAAATAAAATTTTAAGTGCCAATTATTTATTACTGGTACATAAAAATAGTTGAGATTTATTCATCTTTACTGATAATTTGCTATATTAGCTATGAGTTCCAGGGTCTTTTGATTCT
>NW_022906195.1:0-290 GCF_012274545.1 Fukomys damarensis | reverse complement strand
GTGTACTTCGAGAATATTCTCTATGGTAGGTCGTCACTCCTTCTGCTCAGGGCCCTGGTTCCTCGTTACACCTGGGGAAAGGGTCTGCCATCCTACAAGAATCTCTTGTTCAATTCCATCCCTTAGGGAGGAGGCCTTTCCACAGACCCTCCATGGGAAAGGACTCTGAGGCCTCCTTCACTTAGCCAGCAGAGTTTGTGTAGTGAGCTGGTGGTGGTGACTCAGGGTCATTACAGCACTGGGTTGCCTGAGGAATATGGGTTGTGAATTTAAGGCCAGACTGAATTGCA
>NW_022906194.1:0-483 GCF_012274545.1 Fukomys damarensis | reverse complement strand
ATTTTGTCCAGACTGAAGGACAACCCAGGCAGACAAGGACCAGTCCTGTTGGATGTGATGAATGCCATCTTGGCAGTGTAAACACCAACAACTGATGGGAGAAAATTTTCCCAAAACCACTGAGGAGACTTAGGAGGCGGCTGCAGGCCAGATTTACCCAGTTGGAATGATGGCGAAGAAGTCTGGAGATGGAGGGTTATAACTGTTCAAAGTCCTGCGAAATAGTTTGGTAAAACTCTGATGTACATGAAAACCACTGACAAAGGCAAATTGGCTGCTACAGTGATTAAATCTCTCTTAATAGGAAGCGAAATGGTGAAGACAGAGTATCCACTCATGCACTTGCTGTCTTCTGGGATGTGGTCATGAATAGGGTAGATGCTCTAAACCCAGCGCCACCAGGACTGAGGGCCAAAAGTTCTCAATGTCCTCCGAGCCTCCTCTCTCTTGTATCTTTAAGCAGGAGCCAGGAGACTGTCCTGA
>NW_022906193.1:0-205 GCF_012274545.1 Fukomys damarensis | reverse complement strand
ATGAACTTTCAGCTTGTAGTATTTTCAGTTTATGCTGAATTGATAGGGACACGGCCCCATGAATAACTAAAGTGTATCTGCATAATGTAAAGAACTTAGCACTGCACATGACTGATAAAAAATACTGGTTTATCAGTAAAAACTACTGGGCCGGGGATTTAGCTCAGCAGTTTGGTGGCCTGCCTTGCAAGCGCAAGGACCCGAG
>NW_022906192.1:0-1007 GCF_012274545.1 Fukomys damarensis | reverse complement strand
TGTGTGTGTGGTGGGTGGAGGGAGAGAGGATGGATAGGTGGAGAATAGAGAATCTTTATCCAGAGAAACTATTTCAGGAGATGCAATGACGGTAAGTATATACATGTCACTACACACTTGTCCAAGCCTCTAGGATACACACTGTTGAGAGCGAAACCTAACGTAGACTATTCTGTGGTGATGTATTGATGTAGGTCATTAACAAGTGTGCTGCTCTGTTGTGGGAAGGGCACTGCTGGCTGTGCATGTTGGAAAAAGGGGTGGATGGGGATTGTTCATTTGCTTAATTTTGCCATACACCTAATGCGCTATGGAAAAGAAAGTCTATTCAAAGAAAAACAAAAGGTCTACAGAAAAGTCAATTAGATAAATAATTTATAATATATATTATACACTGTAACAAGGCAGTCTGATTAAAGTGTAATTATTTTGCTTGTTTTGTTTTTCATGTTCAAATAATCCAGATCAAGCCTTTAAATACTATGTAAATGCCCTAGATAATTGCTATTTTATTTTTAGAGATGCTTTAGTAAAAATAGTTTAATTTTTTAAATCCTGTGATTAAAACAACTCTCTGTTCAGTAATAAATGTATTTTTGTTTTCAGCATGGGGATTAAACCCAGTCTCTTTGCCCTGAGCTACATCTTCCACTCTTAATGTTATTTTTGAGACAGGTTCTCAATAAGTCATTAAGTTGCCCAGGTGAGGCTCTAATTGTGATCCTCTTGCCTCAACCTCCTTGAGTGCCAGAATTATAGGCATGTGCTGCCATGCTTGGCTACATGCATTTTTAAAAAATAAAATGTCGGGTCCAGAGATTTGGCTCAGTGGTTCTGCTGCCTGCCTTGTAAGAGCCCAAGTTCAATCCCTGGTGGCAAAAAATAAATTAATTTTTAAAAATAGATAAAATGACACTAGTAAAAGGTTTTTCTTTGTTGACCAGTATTATTATTCTATTTTCTTTCTTGGTCACTGGATTGTTGCTAATAGCAACCACAGCTGTTTC
>NW_022906191.1:1789-3308 GCF_012274545.1 Fukomys damarensis | reverse complement strand
ATATATTTCCAGCAATGGAATGTCATGGACTGTACTTGTCACTGAAGTAGACATTTCTGGCTAAAGCAGTTTCCCTGGTCCCCTCACACCAAAATAGGTACTCTAGTTTGAGATGCTGAAAGAGTTGAACTGGTCATTGACAGGTCTATGATTTTATTTTTTTTGCGGGGGGTCCAGAGCAATGTTCTTTTTAAAAAGTATAATCTAAATCTCTACCTGAAAGGGAAAAGAATGGGAACCATGGCATGTGACTGATTAGTCTTGATGTTCTCTGGTCATTGCCTACCTCTGTTACACATGCAGGTCTAGTTCTTATTGATTGGAGTTACATCTATTTATTTATTTATTTATTTTTGGTACCAGGGATTGAATTTATAAGACCTTCAGGATTTGTGCTTCTTGTGTTCTATATGCTTATTTATATGGCTTTCCCTTCTCTTTGAAAATCTATTTCAGTTTAGGAAAGGAATCAGTGGAGGCAAGCTTTGCTCAAACCTCATTCAGACTTCAGAATCATAGAGACAGTGGTCATCATTGGAAATGTAAAATTCGAGGAAATCAAATCAAAGCTCTTCAGACTTAGAAATTTGTTTAACAGAACTATGCCTTGGAAGTTCTTTTAAAAATATTTTTAAATTTTTGGCTATGTTCTTTTTATTTTTTAAAGTAAGGGATATGGAATCCTTATGGTCACCTTATATGATTTAATTGTTGTCAGAGAGTAAGATAGCCTACCTTATTTCTATAAAAATGGAACTCAAAAACAATTTGTTCATCTGGCTTGACTTGTTTATAAAAGTAGGAGGTGATTTTATTTATACAAAATACATAGAAATCAAATTTAACTCTCTGAATATGATAAGTATGGCTAAAATTTATGAGAATCCATAATATGTGTGTATACAGATATACTACTTTCCAATTATGTCTTGAGCTTGCTGCCTTTTCTCAATTATGATTTACTTTCATTTACTTTTCCAACAAATAATTTTAATCAGTGCTAAAGATACATAATTTCAAATTTCATTTTATCGGATAGACACAAATAGATGAAACTATAACTGCCTTTGTTACTTTTAAAATGGATCTTATAAATGTTAAATGTGTGTTTTTATACTATTCTAGATAGTTCCAGGAGTGTTAATTTGACATCAGAATTCTTCTGTCACACTTGGGCATCTGTATCTAGCCCAAGGAACAGGATCCTTGAATATCGCAGGCTTTGTTGTCAGATGTAGGTCTTCCGAGCAGACATCAGCTATGCGGCACAGCATCCTAAATCACATGCTGTGAATCTTGCCTTGCTCTTTGCAGACCATGATCTTTGTAGTGATAGCTAGGTAAGGTCCACCCTATACAAATATTTGTCTGAAGCAATATCCGGAGAGGTATGATGATTTACAACTTAATGAGAAAAATAAAATCATTTGCTGAGCCTAAGTGAAGCTACTTTAGGGAATGAGAACAATAAACACTTTACTATATTATAAGGACTTAATTGCATGCAGTATTACAGAGC
>NW_022906191.1:0-1483 GCF_012274545.1 Fukomys damarensis | reverse complement strand
TATTATTTCACAAAATCTAAAAGCAGTCCTAGAGACATGTTTACTGTTATGCTCATTTTGCAAGTGAGGAAACAAAATCAAAGAAAGGTAAATTGACTGTTTCCTGTAGTGGAACTAAAGTTATACCTGAGTCTAGGGGATACACAGGTGTTTTTTTGGGGGGGCATCTTTAAAAAAATACACTTCACAACAATTAGATAGCTATTGTATTTTAGATACCTATTATCTTTTAAAACATACTGACTAAACAAAATCCCTCCAAATAACAAATACTGCTAATTGTATGGAAAATCCTTGTGTACTGCAGATGTGAATGTAAGATGGTGCAGCCATTGTGAGAAATTCAATTTTTTTAGTTTCTCAAAAAGTTAGACATGGAGTGGCTGGGGATTTAGTTCAGTGGCACCATGCCTGCTTGGAAAGTAGAAGGTCCTGAGTTTGATCTCCTAAAAAAAAAAAATTAGACATGGAATTCCCATCTGGCCTAGCAATTCTACTTTTATGTATTTGCCTAAGAAAAGTGAAAGTAGAACATGAAAATATCCTAAACAGTTATTTATGTTGATAGCAGGATTATTCACAATAGCTAAAAGGTGGGAACACACCGTGACTATTAAAAGATAAGAGGATTTTTAAATGTGACACATACATACAATGGGACATTTGTTCAGCTGTCAATAGAAACAATAAACGCTGCAGCATGGACGAACCTTGACACTGTGTTAAGTGAAATAGACCAAACACAAAAAGAAAAATGTAGTGTGATTCCACTAGTACAAGATACTGTATCTAGAAAAGTTAAGTTCATAGAAAAAAATAGACTGACGTTTGTCAGGCGGAAGGATGAAAGAGTTGGTAGATGTTTAATGCGCATAGAGTTTTAGTTTTGGAAGAGGAATGGTGATTGTTGCACAACCATGTGAAAGTGCTTAATGCCACAGAGCTGTATGATTTTAACATAAAAAACACAATCAATAATAAAAATTAGAGTCAAAAGAAACTAGGACAAGTAAAAAATCATTATAATTGAAACATTTAAAAAGTCAAACTCCAAAAAGAAAAAAACAGAAAAAAGAAAAATAATACATTTTATATTAAGTGCAAATATAATTCTGTAGTACCTTTTATCTATATTTCAGTTTCATACACCTTGATTATCTCTTTATATGACAAAGATTTTATATTGTTTTTCATGAGGAGACTAAAAAGATGCTTGTCCTCTAGCATGGTTGATTAAAAATTTATTCCTCTTTGTTATTGATATTGGATGCAAAACATCTCACACATTTAAACCACTGCTAAGAATTCATGCCTCAAAGCACAAGATTCTTTAACTGTGTACTATTTCAATTGAAAAAACGAGGGTATGATGTGATTTTAATTGTAAATAAGACATTATCAGGTATATTGAGAAGAGAGCACTTCTTGAGTAAGCATCACATGAGAACCAAATATTCTACCTAGATTTTTACACATTTGGCAA
>NW_022906190.1:0-251 GCF_012274545.1 Fukomys damarensis | reverse complement strand
AGCATTACAGCAGCAATGCATTTAAGGTCGCAGCTTCACTCTTCAGGTTGCTAGCAGCCGGGATGCAAAGTGGGGGACGGCGGAAGCGTCACGGAGAAGCAGTGCCAGAATGTTGGCTCCCAGGGTATTTAGCCTCATTGGCAGGCGAGCCATTTCCATCTCGGTGTGTGAGCGAGCTAACGGGAGCTCGGTGAAGAGTAAAGACTGCTCTCCCCAGCTATGCGGATGGGCGCCGCCACCCCCTGCCGACG
>NW_022906189.1:0-204 GCF_012274545.1 Fukomys damarensis | reverse complement strand
ATGGAGTTACTTTGGTCAGGGTTTGGAGGACAGTTCTCACTTTACCTGTCCTTTAACTTTCAAAATATTGCCCACCTTCTCTCTCCTGTGAGGCAACAACCGTGTATTGAAATAATACTGCTTCCTATATCAAGCAAAGTCCATATTTGTGATGAGTCCAACTTTATTCTAGATGTATGTAGATGTGAGGAAGTCACATGTGAC
>NW_022906188.1:0-302 GCF_012274545.1 Fukomys damarensis | reverse complement strand
CTATTGCAGAATCAGTCAGAGAGAAATTAGGGAAACAGTCCCTTTCACAATAGCATCCAAAAAATGAAACATCTAGAAATTAATCTAATGAGGAAGAAAAAGACCTCTACACTGAAGATTACAAAACTCTGAAAAAAGAGACTAAAGACTATATAAGAAAATAGAAAGTCATCCGTTGTTACTGGGTAGGAAGAACCAACACAGCAAAATGGCCATTCCTCCAAAACTGCTATACAGATTCAAAGCAATCCAATTGAAATATCAACAATGTATTTCACAGAACTAGAGAAAACAAACAAACA
>NW_022906187.1:0-258 GCF_012274545.1 Fukomys damarensis | reverse complement strand
TTCTAAGATGAAGTAAATACAAATAGTTAGACAATAAGCAAACACAACTGTTCGGTATCAAAGGTGCTCAACTTTTAAAATTTTACTTATTCTAATTGGTTTATTCAACAGATGATTTTTTTTTAAATATTCATATTTTCATGATGAAATAAACCTGATTCAGTGACCTTGACTTTCCTTGAAAAAAAACAGTGTTTTTTTTTTTTTTAATGCTCTGGTAACTATGCAGTGGAAAAGGTACCTGTTTAGGAAACTTCA
>NW_022906186.1:0-220 GCF_012274545.1 Fukomys damarensis | reverse complement strand
TGAGTGGGTGAGGCCCAGACAGGCAGATGGGCAGCGAGGAGGACAGGCATGGAGGGTGGCAGTACACGGGAGAGGCTGTGCAGTCCTGTGTTGTCCTCCTTGAGCTGCAGTCAGAGTTCACCCCTTTCTTCTGTCCTGGGCGCACCCGCTCGGTTTTTTACTTCTCTGCCGTGGACACTGGGTTTCACTTTGGGCCGCTGTGAGCAGTGCCACTGTGAAC
>NW_022906185.1:0-270 GCF_012274545.1 Fukomys damarensis | reverse complement strand
GTACTTCACATTCATGAAACTGACCGCTTTCGCTTTAAATGGCTAAGCGGCGAGAGAAGGTGTGTCCCGGGGAAAACTGCACTTAAAACGGCAGAAGCCCGCGGCAAAGTGCGTTTGTGTTCTAATGTCAAACTGAACCTATCCCCAAGTATACCGAGTTCTGCAGGCCTGTGTGCACTCAGAGCTGCTAGGCCCTCCTTAGGCCTCAAGGGCTTCTCTGCTAAAAGGGCCTCACAACAGTGTTTCAACCTCTGCCAGGCAGAGACCTGC
>NW_022906184.1:0-226 GCF_012274545.1 Fukomys damarensis | reverse complement strand
ACCCCAAAGCTCTCTCAAGTAGAGTAGTGTTAAGAGCAAAGAGCCAGCTGGGTATGGCTGGCACAGCTGTAATCCCAGTTCTCCGGGAGGCTGAGGCAGGAAGATCAAAAGTTTGAGCCAAGCCTGGACAACTCAGTGACTTAACAAGACCCTATCTCAAAACAAAACAAAAATTAATAAATAAGGTCTGGAGATGTAGCTCAGCATGAAGGCCCTAGGTTCAATG
>NW_022906183.1:0-347 GCF_012274545.1 Fukomys damarensis | reverse complement strand
GATGTCACAGAAGAAGTGGTCAATGATGTTAGACCCACAGAAGGGCAGAGTGAAAATCTGCACCGTCTGCCCCATCTGGACTGGAAAACTGAAGATCCAGCAGCTGGCCACCAGCTGGATACAAACCTTGTGGTCCATGATCAGCGGGTACTGCAGAGGGCTGCAGATGGCCACGTAGCGGTCATAGGCCATCACCATCAGAAGGAAACACTCCACGGCTCCCAGTACAAGGAAGAAGCCCATCTGTGTGGCACACGCAGAAAAGGAAATAGTTCCTTTCTGGATCCAAAGATCCACAAGCATTCTAGGAAGAGTGACAGACACATAGCAGAGTTCTAGAAAAGAAA
>NW_022906182.1:0-241 GCF_012274545.1 Fukomys damarensis | reverse complement strand
TTTTTAATGAAGTTAACTTTAAAAGCACTTTCATAGCCAAAAGACAGCTCAGAACTTTATTTGCCCCTAAACTATGTCAGACAGCAAGAGACCCCAAAATAAAACCCAGGGCTCCATTCCGCCCCTTCAGTATTCTTCATCATACTGTAGCCCTATGAGCAAGGATAGATCTCTATGAAAGTAGTACATTTAATATCACACAGTGAAGGGAGGGCAGGGACAAGGGGAAAAAATGAGAACC
>NW_022906181.1:0-601 GCF_012274545.1 Fukomys damarensis | reverse complement strand
ACAAAATGGTGGATCCATCCTTCCCATGGGCACCTTCTCTGAACTTTTTCCTGGATGAACAGACTTCCCACGCAGCCAGGTCTGATCTCCAAACAAGCACTTCACACTGGCTGGAGGTGCCTTGGCCAACTCTCCATCAGGTGACTGTCCTTTGAGTTCTAGTGGCTCCTGCAGTCCACAGCACCTCTGCTACCCCCTGGCTTGGGTGCCTACTCAGCCTCCCCTCAGTTGAACTGGCCACCTGCAATCTCAGCTTCAGACATTTCAGCTGAAGATAAGCATTTGTTTTACCTTTGAGAGAATCTGGAAGCCTCTAGGAGCATCAGTGACAGCCCGGAAAGCCAGGTGTGTGTCTTGCAGGGGACATAGAGCTCCTGAGCATATACTCCATTGTAGGGAGTGTGCCAGTGCTAAAATTTCGAGACTATGCTTCAGTTATACATGGAAAGAGCGCATGCTGCTGATTGCTGATGAGGGACTTCTCTCTCTTAATGTTTCACAGCATCTATCTTCTGCAAGATCTGGTGTTATTCTTGCACCCATGGTTGTTGCATTTCCTTCTAAAATTCAAATTTGCACTTTTATAAATTGGCCAGAGTCC
>NW_022906180.1:0-1466 GCF_012274545.1 Fukomys damarensis | reverse complement strand
GGATCTCATGTCTTAAAGAAACCAATTTCTGAAGCTAACTGCAGACTCAGATGCATGTCCCTAGCATGTATTTTATCAATCTTGAGTAGAACTTTGTCCCTGGAGTAAACACTTCTCTAGTCCAAAATTCACCTTTCTAAGTATTCTCTTTCCACCCAGCCAGACATATATGTTTTCCCAATAGAGTCAACAAAGCCAACTGATTTCTGGACATGATTACATAAAGACTCAACAACTGCATGTTAGACATATTTAGAGATATTTACCAGCAGAAGCAGAGAATGTTGTCAGAGCAAGGCAGGGGTCAGAATGAAGACCACACATTAAAGCAGTGAAGCACCATTAAACTGTCAGAGATTAGATGGTAGCCATGGTTACTGATGGGCTTTCATTTCTTCTACTTCCAGAGAAGGCCTGAGGATACTTTATCTCTCTCAGTAATAATAATAAACATAGTTTGTTAATTACTACAACTAACAATAATAACTGTATTAGCTTTCTTTCATTATAATGGACTATCTTAGATAAGTGTAAAGAAAATTATTTTATTTTGGCTAAAGGTTCTGAAGGTTCTGGTCCATGACTTAGTGGCCCCTCTTTTGGCCCCTGGTAAATTTGTCCATAAATTAAGAAGTGGCAGAGCAAATTGCCTACCTGGTAGTCAGGAAGCAAAATCGCCAAGGTGCACCAATTCACTTGAGGGCTTTTTCTTAGTGACTTAAGGACTTCTCCATATGTTCCACCTTCCAAAGGTTCTACTATCCCCCAGTTACACCACACTGAGGACCAAGATTTTATACACAAGTCTTTAGGTACAGTAACTAGTGCAGTAACTAGTAACTAATACAATTATGAACTAGTAACTAACATTGAGGGTTTATCATGAAAATGGTAGTGTTCTAAACAGGTCAGAAACACAAACACATTTAATTTTCATATTAACTTAATGAAAAAGTTACCATTATCACCCTTATTTTATCCATATGACAAGTGAGCCAAGGACTCTTAATAATTATCCAAAATTATATTAGGATTTAAAACTAGGAAGTCTACTTTCAGATTCTGTGCTATCTTCTTAAACATGTGAAACATTTAATGGATTCTTTCTGTAAGTTTCTATTACTTTAAACATAAATAAACTTCTTTCTGAAAAAGTGGAATAGTCTTTGTGGATTCTACCTTTCCAAAGCAATCCAAGAAATAGGGCAGTGGCTATTAGACATGTGGGTTGCAAGTAAATGCATCCAAATATGGACTTTCCATTCTTTTGAAACATCAACTCTAAATAGTTCACAGACTTAAAAGTATTATGTCAGCGGTCTAGGGGTCCCCAGACTAATCCTACCTTGGACTGTTACTCTCTCTGATGTAGACAGAGGAAGAGGAGTCAGAGAAGACGATGCCAAACAAGAATGATTTTATTGTAAATATTGCAAGAGGAAGTGGTAAAGAATCACCCCAAAGAA